>NC_057812.1:497902840-497909348 GCF_018294505.1 Triticum aestivum | reverse complement strand
AAAAATTGAACGAGCCGAAGGCGAGCTGGAGGTTCTCTCACGCCGGAGGCGCCGTGCCACACGACGACGTACAACGCGCCGCACGACCAACACACACTTCGACCTATGCCCCCCCTTCAAGATGTTTATGAAAAATTGAACGAGCCGAAGGCGAGCCGGAGGTTCCCTCGCGCCGGAGGCGCCGTGTCACACGACGACATACAACGCGCCGCACGAACCAGGATGCCGCACGACCAACACACACTTCGACCTATGCCCCTCGTTCAAGATGTTTGTGAAAAATTGAACGAGCCGAAGGCGAGCCGGAGGCGCTTTTCTTCAATTTAGTAAAGCCTGTGCCTCTTCTAGTGTTCACTTGTGCCTCTAAAGAAGTCACATGATTGAATGATTCCGGAGACTACTGTTTTACATTAAAAGGTTACTTTTTTTCTTTACTTGAAAGGTCACATTTGATAGTGTTGGTAGTCCCCGCCCGTAACTACCCCATAAATCTTCATTAACCGGAAATATAATGGGAACAAAAAGGAAAACGAGAAAGGGAAACAGGGAACTAACCGCGCAAGCTAGTATTTTTTTGTGTTTTCGCGCGAAAAGGGAAAACATAAAATTCTGGTAGTTCGGGGGTCAAACTGCAAAACGCACCAAACCACAAACCGAAAAGGGAAAACCGGGAACCAATCGCATAACTGGTTTTCTCTTGCGGGAGCGCTCCGCGCACGACACTTGTCACGCGCGGAGCGCTCCCGAACCGCTCGTTACGAGCGCTCCGTTAATTAGTTGCTCCCCAGGAGGGCAGTGTTTTTTTTTGAGGGCCTTTTGTTTTAGTCTTTAGCTCCGTGTGCGCCCAAAAAACTGGCCCACGAGAGGCCCAGTATCTTCTCTGGCAAAACAAAACCAGCAGGCAACGACGCAGAGCTCGTACCTCTCGTGCGCGCCGCCACAGCACCTGCCTGAGCCCTAAACCCCCAACGCGCCCACCACCTGCGCCGCAGCCGCCGCCGCCGGCGAGATGGGCGGCGCGCGCTCGCAGGTCAACAAGGCGCACAAGACGCGCTTCGCCTCCAAGGCCTCCCGCCACTCGCACAAGATCGGTACAGCACAGCTAGACTCCTGCTCCTCCCTCTCTCGGGAGCTCCCTACGTTTTATACACCGCTTTTCCCCTCTGTAAAACTGCAAATCTCACTGGCTGCGGGGGTGCTGCTGTGTCCGCAGATAAGGTCAGGAGCGGGAAGCCTGCGGGCAGCCACCGCGCCGCCCTCAAGGGCGCCCGTGCGGCGCGCCTCCAGCACAGCAAAGCGGTGAGACGCTCTAGCTCAGCGAGCTGCCCCCTTGTCTGCTTTAGCTGCGATGGTCAAGCTTCGGCTATATGATAGAGTTGACGAAATTTGTTCATATCCTTTATGCTGTTTGGTAGTGTATACTTGCTAGCGATTATACTAGGCGGAAGTAACATACTAGAATTTGTTCGCTTTCATTGAGCTCCGTCCTGTTTTGATCATTTTGAAACCAGAATTCTGTGGCCTAACAATAAACTTAATTTTGCAAATGTGAAACTGTAACCTTCTGTATTTTGCCTATTAGATTGCTTCAATTTGTATAAATTGTTTTGGTTGAGTCCGAATGTTTCTTCTGCCAAACAAGCAGTAGGGACTCATGCCATGTAAAGAATATTTATGTTGATAACATTTTCTTGGGCTTAAAATTTAACGAACTTCTTTTCTTCCAACCTTTATCTGTTCTTGCTAGATAAAGGGACAGCCTCACAAAATTCATTTCAATCTGCACATTCTTTTCGTTCAGTTTGTATTATTTTTAAGCTACATGTCTTTCATCCAAATGAGTTCTGTTATGTTGTTGGATATGTTTTATGTTGGATTTTCATTGATTTGGTGTTTAAAGAGTTTGATCATTACTATCATCATTTTCCATTCTTATCCTATTGCCTGAAATATTTTTAACTGGGACGCAGATCCGTGATCAGAAACGCGCTGCCTTGCTAAAGGAGAAGCGGTCATCTAATGGCTCCTCAAGTGCACCCCGTGTTATTGTTAGTATTCTTGATCTTTGCTCTCGTTGTCCTACACTATTGGCCATTTGTTATTGTTTCCTGCTGTCACACAATAGATATAATCTAATCTCTGGCTGTTGCAGGTTCTTTGTGGCCTTTCCTCATCTGCAAATATTGGACCACTTGCCGAAGATCTTTTGACATTTGCAGCAGGAGGAGATGAGAAACTGACTTCCAACACCGTTGCTTCTCCCGCCTATAAAGTTCGAACCACGGTTAGTTCAGTAGGAATAGAGTACTAAAGATGCTCGGTACATAGTGCAAACATTTATTTTCAACCATTCTATTCTGTGGCTATTCATGCATCATTCTGCTGTATGTTTGGCCATGACTGGGCTGCACACAATTCTCATTATATATGTACCTGAGTTAATTTTAGTGTTTAGTTTTTTCTGTTTATTGAGTTTAGTTAGTCAATTTCATTGTTTTATATTCATGATATTTGTTAAGGTACTGCAAGCACCATATGGCGATCTCACTTCATGCATGGAACTGGCAAAGGTATGCTCTTCAACCAAACTCAATATGGCACATTTATGTTCTATTGGAATTTCTTAACTCTAATATCGAACATGCAAATTGTATTTTCCTACCTAGGTTGCTGATTTGTTAGCATTCGTAGTGTCAGCAAATTCATTATACAACAGCAATTCAGGCAATCCAATTGATGAGTTTGGATCACAATGTCTATCTGTTCTTCGAGCTGTGGGCTTACCTAGTACAGCTGTTTTCATTCGAGTAAGTTCGCCGTACCGAGCTTTTCTCACTCGAGACGCTATCTCATGAATACCATTCTAATTCTTTAATATTATCAGGATCTTCCATCAGATACCAAAAGTAAGCAGGAATTGAAGAAAGCAGCGGTTTCTTTCCTTTCTCCAGAGCTGCCTGAAGATTGCAGGTTCTATGCAGCAGAAACTAAGGATGATTTGCATATGGTAAATTTTCTTTTGTTTTATTTTTAAATGGAGAAACATGATGACATTTCCTTCTTTTATGTATTCATTCTATAGTCCTAATACTCCTTCTGATTATTTATCACCGATTTGAAATTTTCCAGTTCATGCGGCTTTTCAAGGAGCAACATCTTTCATCACCACATTGGAGAAATCAGAGACCCTATGTTATGTCTGAGGAGGTTGTAAGAACTTCATCCCACTTTCATCAAAAAGTTGTTAACTGTTATTTTGTTGTAACATAAACCCCTACTGCATTGGTGTTTCTCATCTTAGATGTTTCTTTGAGTACACTGTTTCTGTGTAAGTATGGTACTGTTAAAACACTTGGATAAAACTTAGGTTGTGATTTGTCACATTGGCTTTGATTCCAAAAAAATTAGTTGCAGTCCTAACAATAAAAAATTATAACTCATGGTTGTGCTTGTTCTTGTAAGTTCTAGACCAGCTCTATATTCTTACTAATTTTGTACACAAACTACTTCCGTGAGTTCACCTACCACTGAAACTCGCATACTTCGTGCAGAGGAGTTTTAATTTGACCCTCCCACCATGCCCTCTAAGAATTGCAGTTACGGTTGCGATCCCGTATTTCAGTTACAAATTAGGCTGAATATCAAAGCAAATCATACTTTTCATTAGATTTGCCTTTAATATTATTACATGTATTGTTAAGATATACCACTGTATCTCTCAATTTTACTACCTCTACAATATCACCCAACTCTAGTCTATGCTTCTTGCAAAGTTTATGTGCACCTGCCTCCTTTTTTATTTGACAATTGATGGTGCTAACTTAAGATCTTTCTTTCAGGCCTGCATAAAACCAGGTGACAGTATGGGATTGTGCACCTTGCTTGTGTCTGGATATCTGCGGGCCCACAATCTTTCAGTGAATCAGCTTGTGGGTGATCTTTGTTTTAATCTTTATTGGTAGTCTTATCTGCTTCTTGTTCTAACACCTGCTCCATCAAAGGTACATGTGTCAGGTGCTGGTGATTTTCAGTTAGGACAAATTGATATCCTGAAGGATCCATGTCCTGTTAGTGAGAGGAAAAACTCTGATGTAATGGATTCAGATGATAATCAAATTCAGGTTTGTTATTATAGGATAAATGCAGAGTTCTAGAAATTGGATAGTGCAGTTACATGTATATTACGACATGCTGTCAGGGCCTACCCTACAATTTACTTTCAAAAGAAGAAATGTTATCATGATATAGAATCATCCACTATACGAGTCCTTGTTTTTTTCCATCTTACATACAGTTTTTACTGATCACGCTCTGGTAACTTCTCATTGTTCGCCTGTTTCAGATTATTGATACCTTCGTTCCAGACCCCTTGAATCAGGAACCATTACTTGTTGAAAATATTCCAGATCCTCTTGCAGGAGAGCAGGTGATAATTTCCCCGATCTAGCTTAGTGATTTGATAAGCCATTGTTTTGTGTTCTTTCACTTTTGCGGTTGAAAAAGGAAATTGTTGCCCTTTTCAGAACTTCAATTTAGTGCTTAATTTCTGTTGGACAGTGATTACTTCCAAATTTCATCACACGTGGCACTGAGGTGTTCCTTTTTGGTTTGATGAATTATTTCTTTATACATGAGATGCTTAACACATGGCCTACTGATTCTTTATTGGAAGTGTTCTTAAAAATGGTCTTTCCCTTCAGCAGGTGGAACACCTGTTTCAGTAGATAGGGTATATGCTTAAGCATAGCATATGGTATATTTGTTTCTGTTGGGCCCATCTTTTTTGGGAGCATTTGTCAGATTTTTATATGATCCACTTTACACTTCCCAAGGCTGCAGAATCTCATGAACTGTGCTGTTTTTCCTTGTTGTGCATACTACGTCAGTTCAAAAGTTTCCTCTTTATATTTGTTGATGACACTGTTTTTCTTTTCAAGTAAAGTCAAACTAGGCAAATCAATTGTAAGTACTAATGTGCAGTATTATTTGTTTTTGGTTAGACTTGGCCAACAGAAGCTGAGATGGAGGAAGCCTATGAAAGCAATAAACAAAGAAAGGTTGTAAAGAGGAAACTTCCTCGCGGCACATCAGAATACCAGGTTCACAAGGCTATTGAAGATTGAATATTTACTCTTAATATAGCCCATGATATTTTTATTTAAAAATAATATTAATGCTATTGGCAGGCTGCTTGGATTGTTGATGATACAGATGATGAAGGTGATGATTCTGAGAATGACAATCCAGATGGTGCTGGAATGGTAATTGATGAGAAAGATCACTCAGAGCACGACAGCGATAGTTCAGATATAGATGCAGTGTCTCACTTCATGGAGAAATTTGATCAAGAAACTATTGGGGGTTCTGAGATGGGAGTAAGTTACCTTATTTCTTGTCCTTGATCTGATGACGTTACCACTATTTAATGCACTTGCTCCATTCGCCAGCCTTTTACTGATTTAGCCAATACATGGCAATACAACTCTTGCCTTTGGAATGCTTATGTTTTTATTTTCCTCCCTTCACATTTTGTTTGCCATGTTTTTTTTGTTTGTGACTGGTTTTGCATGATAGAGAAAACGTAATGTGGGCAGGGAGGGTGAGAGGGATAATGTAAGAAGGATCTAGCGAAAAAACTCCAATGCTCCTACCTAGAGAACTATAGTTCCCAGTGGCGCTGAACTGGAGTACTGGACTGATATTTCCCACCCCATTTGGATCCGGTTGGGACTAGATATGGGCAACATTTTAATATATGTCTTGATGCAAATAGGTCGTTAAAGGTGTAAAACTTTCATGGCATGAGTCATTGTACAAAATTACTTTTGAAATGAGGGATTCAAATGTACACTTACTCAATGCGATATTTTATACTATATATTTGCTCAAATTAAATCAACTTAAGTTACTTAAGTTGATTGGTAAAGTTTAAATAATTCCCAAAAGTTTTCTGGCCCACCTTTTGCAACCTTACATGAACTGTTAGTATGGAGGGAACATTATCTTCCTGGGGTACTGCTTTGCTCTTCTGTGCTGTTCTGTAAATTGTGAGGTGTGCCTTGCTGGCCTTCTGAAATTACTGTGCTCTTATTTTACTCTTTGGATTCCTTCATCAATTTTTAGATACACGCCTCAAACTAAATGAACCTTTGTGCATTTGCAGGATGATGAAAATCTTACCAAAGAGCAGATAGAGGAAGACATCAAGAGAATCAAAGAATCTAATGCTGATGATGAAGGTATGGGTTTTCAACTGCCTTCAAGTGTTTAAAATCCCTTTTAGTAAGTTTAATGTTCCAAATATCGGCCAGTTAATAGGCATCTCGGTAAATTAATCGCTACTCGGTGGGTCACCGAATAACTGATTAACTGATTTATCGGCCGATTCGCCTATTATCCCTACCCAGCACCCAACCGATACGGTACCAGTTACCGGTATCCTGAACATTGGTAAAGACACCACATAGAGGGTCTAAAACCTGGTTCCTGTTTTTGGCACACGTTTCCA
>NC_057812.1:497886191-497902372 GCF_018294505.1 Triticum aestivum | reverse complement strand
TTACTCATGACGACATAACTGATTCTTGATCTTGCCAATTCATGAAGTATTGTGTTCTCCAGTAGGAAAAAAGAAGGAATTAGTCAGATTAGGTGAAGACTGGTCATAACTCATAATAACCTGACAAAACTCGGTTTTGGAGAACCCAGATTGTAATAGTCTTTATTCTTGAGATCTTTTTGAGGACACTACATGTTTCAAAAGCATATTCTATGCTATTTTGCAATATGGAGAGTTGGTGTTGTCAGAAATTAATCTTTGGTATCACAGATGACAGCATGAATTAGGAAGCTAATTTTATTTCCTTTTATCACCCTATTATTGGCGTGTTATTAATTATTAATTTTGAAGAGCTATGGTTGCTTTGGGTTTCTTATGTGAAGGAACATAAGAGTAAATTCCCTATAACCATAACTTTTGGGCCAATGTTAACGCACGCAGCCACTATTTAAATTTCATTGCCGTGATCCTCAAGCTACTACCACCAATGAACCCGTGTGCCACCCTGTTCATGGACCTACACCGCTTACTCGTGGCCCTCAAACCGCGACGATGATAGCTGTGCCAACTGCCACCACTATCGGCACTTGCTAGTGTGCTGACATGTGGGATGGAAGAGGGTTCTATCTGTCATATCCCATTGTATTTAATTTAGGTGGCAGAACTGGGTTTCTTGACCCATTGCCCCAAAAGTTATCATTATATGAAGCTAAGTTAAATGGTTATGCGTGTCCATTGGCCCAACAGTTGTGTCTATGGAAATTACTTGAAGATAAAAATGGGCCATTAAAATATTGTGGATAAAGAACCTGGGCTTGGAACTGCCAAGACCAAGATTCTTGTTAGAATCATTGTGTCAATGTACTAACTCCTTGGAGGGGTCACCCAGGAATCAACTTAAGTCTCTAGTCTTATTAATTGTTCCAGTTGATTCCTGTTTGGTTGACTTCTAGCTCCAGGTTTGTTACTATCCCTATACACTATGTGATTCCTAAATATGACATGCATATCTTATATATTGTTTCAGAATTTCCTGATGAGGTGGAGACACCCTTAGATGTCCCGGCAAGAAAACGTTTCGCAAAATACAGAGGTCTAAAATCATTTAGGACATCATCCTGGGATCCTAAGGTGCGTATGATTTTGCTATTACTGCCTAGTGCAAATTTAATATAAACTTTATGTATGTCAGGTGACGTGGTTGTTTCTCCCCATTTTATTGACCTCAGGAATCTTTGCCACCTGAATATGCAAGAATATTTGCATTCGATAAGTTTACACGAACACAAAAGCACGTGCTTGCTAAAAGGGCTGAGCTAGATGAAGAAAGCTCAAAGGATTGTGCCCGAATAGGATCATATGTTATGCTTCACGTGAAAAATGTTCCTACAGATGTTGCCTCCAAACTTTGTCATCCATCAAGAAGATTACCTGTGGTTGTTTCTGGTCTTCTTCAACATGAGTCGAAAATTTCAGTTCTTCATTTCAGGTATTCATTTTTTCATCTACTTGACAAACTCACGTGGTCCAATTTTCTTTAAGTATGCATATACTAAGTTGTGTATTAATTTTTATTGATGGATCCTGTTAGTGCGTGCTTATATGAATATTGGCATGCTGTGCATGTGAACAGGCTGTAACATAGTTTCATTCAAAGCACTCATTGACGATTCAATATAATTTGGATGTTTGGTTAGTGTAAGTTCGGGAGTAATTGTGTTATTCCTCAGGATTCCCTTGGCTACTAAAGTGGTCTTGTGTAGGACGTTCATACTAACTTGACAATAGTAAGCCAGTATACCTCCACTAGCTTTGTGTTGACTGTTGTCTTATTGTACACATTATGTGCATTATCTTGGGTTTCCAAACTTGTATTTGTTTGCTGGATACATAATGCTAGAATGCCCCTGCACTGAGCTTTAATTGGCACTTGCTATTTATTGCAGTATAAAAAAGCATGACTCCTATGAAGCTCCTATCAGAAGTAAGGAACCTCTTATTTTCAATGTTGGATTCCGGCAGTTTACGGCAAGGTAATGAAAGTTCAGCCATACCATTGAGAATAATATACTCCCTCTGACAATTAATATGGATCGGAGGGAGTAGATTTTTTTTTCATTTTTTGTATAGGTATATGCCGTTGCACTGTATAACCAGAGAAGTATCTTACTGATTGTTTTGACCCTTCTCTAGGCCACTATTTTCATCTGACAACATCAATTGCAATAAGCATAAGATGGAGAGATTTTTACATCATGGGCGATTTTCTATTGCTTCCGTCTATGCTCCAATTTCCTTTCCACCCGTTCCTCTGATTGTTTTGAAGAACATAGATGGGCAACAACCTGTCATTGCTGCAGTAGGTACACTGAAAAGTGTGGACCCTGACCAGATTATTCTCAAAAAAATTGTTTTGACTGGGTAAGTTTTGGTAGCATATTTTACAAGGCAAATATGCCTGCAACTTGTACATTGTTTTCCTACCATATTATGTACTTGTGTCCACACAGTTTCATTTGTAGAACTGATTATTGAATGTTATATTTCTGTATTTTTAGAATTAATTATATGTAGTTGCATTCATACAAAATTTGGTTCCCATCATAGTCACGGTGCCCCAGTTGGCTCCAAGTCCCTCCCCTCTATTAGAGGGTGGAGGGCTGATGTAGGCTTGAACCAGGAGGTATCTTTCAGTTTTTCTCCTATGATGAAGGCCTTTTAAGTGGACCTAGTTTCTTTCGAAGTCAAAATATTGGGCGATTGGTTTCTGAAACTACTCTTATCTATACCATTAGTGCTATATGTAGAAGGGGATTCATCTATGGAGAAATGGGAACATATCTTGCAATTTTGTTTGGTTGGAGGATAGAATAATAGAGCTAAACCAACTGTTACAGTAGGTTCTACGCGGACCTGAAGTAGGTGCATTTGTACTTAATTTTACTGAGATACTAATACTATGCTTTATAGAAGAATAAACAAACACATTCTTTGAGGAAAAATATAGAATACTATTTTTTTAGTTGACCAAAAAATGATCAGAAACTGGCTGGTTAGCGCCCTAGCCTAGCTCGGCAATTCTTCAAAGTTCCTCTCTCGGTAATTCTTCAAAGTTCATGTTCTTTAGAATGTTCAAAAGGGGATATATCAGATGATGCGGGCTGCTTAATCTGTCTAGGGTTGCAATCTTGTATTTTTTGTTGTTTCAACCTGAACTGAACAATTGCAATCTGCCCATCTTGGAATTTTTCTTGGGATTCTCAGGATGAAATTGACATAGATTGATCATATGAAAACGTTCTCAGTTGATGCATACACTTAACTCAGGATAGGAAGAAGGGAAATTGAAATGTAATCAATAAAAAATAAAGCCAAAATAACAAGTTGTAGATGGGAGAGCACAGATTCAAATGGTTTTGGCTGAAACTGTTTTCTTGTCCCAACACATTATGTGAGAAAAAAAAGTATTCAGCCTTGGAATTTTTCTTGGAAGTTGTTCTTCCTGGTCATATTTTGAATACATGCACCGCTGATGCTTCCACTTGATCTACTGTGATATGCGTAAAGTATTTCACCCCTTGAATGGTTCTTGTTTTGGTTTCATCTAATCAATGCTGTCCTATTTGACAACTTGTGCAGGTATCCCCAGAGAGTCTCGAAACTCAAAGCAATGGTGCGGTACATGTTCCACCACCCAGAAGACGTCAGATGGTTCAAGGTGAGTGTTTCAGTGTTGTATCGATATATCCCATCACTTTGTCTTCACTGCTAGTAACACACACCATTGTTTTTTGCAGCCTGTCGAGCTGTGGACGAAACATGGCAAACGCGGCCGGATCAAGGAGACTGTCGGCACTCACGGTATGTTTGACTGATCCCGCAGCCGATGTATTGGTGCAGTTCGATCTGGTTTTCTGTGTCTGAACCCTTTCTATTCTTGCCCCCAGGTTCCATGAAGTGCATATTCAACAGCAGCGTCCAGCAGCATGATACCGTGTGCATGAGCTTGTTCAAACGAGCTTTCCCCAAATGGCCAGAACAGTTCTATCATCAGATATAAGAATACTCGTATACTTTGCATACCGGCTATAAAGGTTGCGAACGAGCTTCTGGCTCTCGGTGGATTGTATCCCGTAGCCCATGGAAGTGGAGTGGTGGCGCGTGCTTGTTTGATGCAGCTCATATAGGTCTTGTACCAAGATGGAGGGAGATGCAGCTTTGCTGTGTGTTGTATTGCCTTGACTGTTTTGTCTGTTTATGTTACCAACATGGCTGGATTTTGGGCATACTGATAATACCTCTCAATTTAGTGTGTTGTTTTCTTGCACCAGCCATCTGCTTGTGTGTGATGCATAGCTCTTTCTGAATTTAATATTGGTTCGCAGTTATGCAGAGAATGGCTTTGTAGCAGTGTTTTGTTTCGATGTAAGATAAGTTACGGAGGTTCAGATTTTCCATTGGAAGAAACGGTTGTGCTCAGCCGCTCAGGGAACAACCTTGGAACATTTCTCTTGGACAGAAATAACCTTAAACAACGTAGTATACGATCGTTCATCTGCTTCCTTTTGTTCCAATAAGATTGCAATTGTGTGGCTGGCGTTTTGTATCCGAGTGCAGACTGTGCTTGAGTTGTACTCCCTCCGTCCCAAAATTCTTGTCTTAGATTTGTCTAGATACGGGTGTCTAGACAAATTGGTATCTAGACAAATCTAAGACAATAATTTTGTCTAGATACGGGTATCTAGACAAATCTAAGACAAGAATTTTAGAACGGAGGGAGTATTAAGTCTTTGTAGAGATTACTCTATAGACCATATACGGATGTATATAGATACATTTTAGAGTATAGATTAGTGAAATCTCTCCAAAGACTTGTACTCCCTCCGTCTGAAAATACTTGTCATCAAAATGGACAAAAAAAGATGTCTTTAGAACTAAAATACATCTAGATACATTCCATTTTATTCATTTTGATGACAAGTATTTCCGGATGAAGGGAGTACTATTTAGGAATCGGAGGAAGTATGTTGCACATGTTTGGCGCCTTTGGCACTTCCATCCACGTTTGTCACCACTTGAGGTCCCATTCTCATATCAACTAGCAATTTGAGAATGACAGACATAGCTGCTAGTTGATCTGTCCCATTCTCATATCAACTAGCACTTGTATCCGAGTGCAGACTGTACTTGATTTTTATGTTAGGTTGCAAAGGTTTGGCGCCTTTGGTGATAATATGGCTGCTTGGATCTGGAGAAGATTAGCTTTGCGACACTTTGGAACCTACATTGTCATTGTCAAATCAACTAGAATTCTGACTTCAAAATCAATAGATCAAGAGGAGATGAGCATAGAATAAAGGACGAGGAGGAAGGTGAAAGTGGCATCCGGCCCAACGCCTCACAGCCTCCAAATATGGAATGACCTTTTTGGCCAAAATCATCATATCGGCGATTATTATGTCAAAATCTATGTACTTCGCCTTGAATTAGCTTTTGTCGCACAGCGAACTGTAGCTGATTTTGTCTGAAGCCCAAACAAACAGGGCCCAATTCAGCTTGGAGCATCGAACCGCATGCATAGAGGAGCATCGCGAAGGGGATATGTAAGGCGGCGGAGTTGATCGACCCTGGGACGGGCCAGTGGGATGTGGCGCAGGTGAATGATATTCTCTGGCCGATGGAGCTGCAAGCCCCCTCCGTCATAATTTTGAAGATGGTCGGGTGTACAAGATGACAAGCGCGGTATACTCATCCATTACCAGCTTGAGTATACCCACCACAACCAGGACCTCAAGTGGTGAACGTGGATGGAAGTGCCCCAGCGATGAGAATGGGACAGCAATTGCTCCTGCCATATGTCACTGCAGGAGCGGAATGTCAAAACAGAACAAATTTAGAACTACTAGTAAATAAAAACCTGCAATTAACCAACTGTGAAAGCAGGAAATTAAGCAGAGTAAACCAGTAAGTAGAATCAAAGCAAATAGCAGTGTGACATTTGAACCGGCAGCACATAATAGCACCTCCCATGCCCCACCCAGCCTCTCTAAATAAAACTCCCCCAAAAATAGATCCCAGCCAGCCATGGATGCTGCTGCTGGAGCTAGGGGTAAACTCTGACAAACCATTGCTGCGCTGCTACTCGACATTTTTTCAGATGGAGTACTATCTACTAGTACATTTTACATTGGCATTCTCATATCAACTAGCAATTTGACTTGATTCAGTGGATCAAGAGCATACAAGAGCCAAATTTAACTTATACTGTAGAATAAAGGACAAGGCCATCAGCTCATATCCTCATCAGAGGATTCACTCCCTCCCGTTGTTGCATCGAATTCATCAGAGTCACTGTCCTGATAATAGAAGGGAAATTGTATATCTTCCCTGCCCATATCGTATATCCCTTCTAATGGGTGCCTCAATTCACCCATTCCTTGGTTCTCACATGCATAACATTCACCTGCCAAAGTAAATCACAAAGTTAGAATCTTTTTAGGTCCACTACAAGTCATAAGGTGAAAATTTTGCATACCATATTGATCTTGCTCCAAAGGATAACAGACATAGCGTTTTATCATGCATATCGATTTGACCTGAGCGAAGTACATAGCCGATGTCCAATCAGCTGAGCCAGGCTTCTTTGTCTTGACAGTAAAGTTGAAGTGATAAAACGTCTTCAAATAATGCTCCACATGGAAACATTGATGGACAAGCTCGTCAAATTCATAATCAAGTCCCTAAGATGAAACAAGTGTTAGTCATACTTCTCCACAGTGCCAACAATAAAAATGATTTAGAGCAGAAATGGAGAACCTTAAGTTCACCTTTGCTCTCAATGTATCTTCTGAAAGCCACCATCGCCTCCTCGCTCAGCCATCGTTTCGCATTTGCAGCAGCTTCTTCCTTTTTAGAAGCATAAGTATGTTGCCCTCGCGCTTCAACTGTTTGTGTTTGTTTTTCAGCTTGTTTATCTGCATATCGTGTATTAGCTTGATAGTCAAGTGGCCAATATCCTCATGCTTGGAATAGTTGAGCTCGTTCTTGATCTTGTTTTCTTGCAAATTCTATACTACCTTGAAAATCGAGTGGATACAATCTTCCAAGTTTATGCTTCCTAGATATAAAAATATCAGAATGCGGTCAGCAAAACATGGTTAATAATGTAATCTACACATGTACCAAATACAAGGGGCAGGATGCAATACACTGATTCGCAACTAAATTGAACTTGCAGTAATAAACTATAAGCACTCTTTACTTGGATACAGGAAAAAGTTCATGTAATACACCTTGCTTTATTCACAAATGAACCTCTGATTATAGTATTCGTGTATGGGTATAATACTAAAACCAGGTTCTAGAAGTACAGATGATGTGGGGTTCACTATGCATAGCAACTGAGCTAATCTGCATTATGACCTACGAAAGACAGATCGCATAGCTTCAATAAAAGGTATTGTGTTGGCGTAAAGAAACATATCAACACAGTGTTTTCTGAAAATCAGTATCCATCATATGAGATTATGAATCGACTGTTTCAGCATGCATCACCATCCGTGCTTTAGTCAATTTCTATTGTGACTAAATTGGAGGCTTGGAAGTCCTTATGAAAAAAAAACAGTTATCAAATAACAATCTTCAATGTACGAGGAATCAGTGATTATTTCTATGTCCTGTGATTAGTCAGCGGATAATCCATGATTCAGTTTAGGTGGAGGTTGTGATTCAGAAGAAACAACCCAGGCACACACCTGGGCGGCAGGCCACAGCCAACTGGTTGTGGTTGACAACCGGATCCTGGATAAACTACAACCAAAGTATCAAAATAAACACCTAGTAACAGACTGCCTCACCGCCAACAATAGGTTTCAACACAAAAGAGAGAGAGAGACACCCAAAGAGCGCGTCCCTGAGACTGGGCTGGGATTGTAGCGAAATTAAACTTGAGGCTTGGGCGTACTATCTCACTGTTGATTGAGCCAGTTCACAAACTACAGTAGTATAGATAGAAGAAAATAAACGGGCAGGGAGGTGAAGGGGAGGAAATCTCACCGAGTCCCAGTTTCACTCCAAGAGGATCCGTCGCTGGCCATCGCGAGGAGGGCGGAGTACAACCTAGAAAACAAGTTTGGGTCTCTCCCTCAATTTAGGCGATGAACACTTTTTGTTTTGATTTCTATAGGGAACAGGAGGCCTCCAATCCCACGCTTTAATGCCCGGAAGACCGAAACAGACCGAAATCACTAATTGAGTACTCTTTGCTTGCAAAAAACACTTCTCTTTTTCCAGGTTGCGACAAGTGGCGTGCATGCAGCGCGCCACTTGTCACAACCTGGGAGTTTTCACTTTTTTCGTAGATTTGTTTATTCAAAACGTTTTATCTTTTAAACCGTGCGTCTAAATTTTGAACTGTTTTCATCATTGGATTCCTCGCGTCAAGATCTTTAAAACTAGATCCCATGTTGATAGGTTTTGATGAATTTTTTTTCATGAAAAAAACCGGGCGAAAAAACCGAACCGGGAGCACGGTTTTTCCCTTTCCGAAAGAGACACACCCGTGCCTTTCGTGAATTCACACCCGTGCCTCTTTGTGGAAGCAAAATCGTGACTCTCGTGGAAGAAAAAAATACAGAAAACGCTTATTTTTTCCCTTTCTAAGAGGCACGGCCGTGACTCTCACGAAAGCACAACCGTGCCTCTCGCGGAAGCAAAACCATGACTCTCGCAAAAGAAAAAGAAAACAGAAAACGTGTTTTGTTTTTTCCTTTCCGAGAGGCACGGCCGTGACTCCCGCGAAAGTACAACCATGCCTCTCGCGGAAGCAAAACCATGACTCTCGCGAAAGAAAAAAAACAGAAAACACATTTTTTTTTCGTTTCCGAAAGGCACGACCGTGACTCTCACTAAAGGGCAACCGTGCCTCTTTGCGAAAAAAAACTGTGACTTTCGTGGAAGAAAAAAAGGAAAACATGTTTTTTTCGTGCAAAATTTTTTTTTCGATTTTTTTATCGAAAAGCTAAGGAAGACCGGGAGAAAACAAAAACATCGAAAAACCCTAGGAAAAAACCCGTTTAAAAAGCCGAAAACACGTGCAGAAAAATTAAAAAACACAAAATCCGAAGGGAACGTCTAAAGCGCGACACGTGGCGAATGGCTGAGAGCGCGTCAAATGGCGCTGATCGTTACGAGTCTTCCGAAAGAGTGCTCGTTAACTAGTTGCTCCCGAAACAGAGGAGGAAACAGAGAACTCCTCCCCAGCGCCCATCATGGGCCGGCCCAACAAGAGGTCAGCGCTAGCACGGGGACGCGCCGGTTTTTCTGGTTCGCTGGTCGCTATGACTGGTCCACTGTTGACCGGTGGCTTTTGTAGAAAAATACTATTTAAAAAAAGGATTCAGAAAAATCATGAATTTGAAAAAAATTCATGAGTTCAAAAAAAATTAGAAGGATCTGCAAAAATTCACAAATTCGGAAGTTCAAGAAATTGAAAAAGTTCACAATTTTGAAAAATATTTCACGAATTTGAAAAAAAGTCCCCAAATTTTAAAAAATGGATTTCAAAAAAGTGCATTCACTTTGAAAAAAATATTTTGAAAATCAATTGCGGATTTCTAAAAACTCATTGATTTTGAAAAAAATATGCATGGATATGAAAAAAAATCATGGATTTGGAAAATGTTCTTCGATTTTGAAAAGAAAATTCATGAATTTGGAAAAATTGGATTTTGAAAGAAAAACTTAAATTTAGAAAAACTTTGTGGGTTTGAATATATTCATGCATGAAAAAAGTTTTTTGATTCAGAAAATAATCATAAATTTGAATAAACTTCACATGTTTTGAAAAAATAGGTTCACGAATTTTACGAAAGTTCTCAAACATGAAAAAAGTATGCGCATTTAGAAAAGGAAAAAACAAAAAAAAACTGTCTAGAAAACAAAAAAATATGAAAAAAAACCAACCAGAAGCTTCACAAAACAAGCAACAATCACTCCTGAGAAAAAAACGAAACAGGCTCGCTGCGGCCGAAGAAGGAAAAAAAACTAAGATGGGTCAAGCCCAAATGAAGGAGGGGGTGTGTGGTCCGGTCATGGACTTTGAAGAAAAAAAACTAAGATCGGTCGCTAGTTTTGTCAGCTGTTTTTCTTTCCGATTTCTTTTTGTTGTTGGTCTGCAATGTGATGCAGTGATGAGCTTTTGATTAGAGACAATTTCCTTAGTATGGATGCTGATAGAATTTTGAGTATCCCTTTGAGCTCGAATATGACCGATGATTTCATTGCATGGAAGTACACAAAATCATACACCTTTTCTGTGTGGTCGGCATATTATGTTGAATGGAAACATCAGTATGGAGCACAAAGGAGGAAACACAATGGTCCTAGTACATTTGGAAGCATGCTACATTGGTACTAGTACCTAAGCAAGGGAACATGATGGTCATACAACATGTATGAGCATGCAAATTTGTCCTATCTACCATGAACACCATGCAGGTAAATAAAAACTTGCAGTTCACCAATCATGACAGCAAGAATTTAAAGCAGAGTAAACCAGTCACATCAAAGCAAATACGAGAGTGACACTAGAACCGACAGCGCATAATACCAGTGTGACAAACCATTGCTGCGCTGCTACGCGACATTTTTCAGATGCTGCTCGAGCTAGGAATATGTTATGCATTGGCATTCTCAAATCAACTATCAATTTGACTTGAATCAATAGTTCAAGAGCATACATGAGCTTTCCCGCAAAATAGAGAGCATAAAAGATCTACAGCTAACTCACAGTACTAGAATAAAGGACAAGGCCATCATCAACTCTTATCCTCATCAGATGATTCACCCCCTCCCGTTGTTGGATCGAATTCATCAGTCACTGTCCTCATAAAAGGGAATTGTGTATCTTCCCTGCCCATATCGTACACCCCTTCTAATGGGTGCCTCAAGACACCCATCCCTTGGTTCTCACATGCATAACATTCACCTGCCAAAGTAAATCACAATGTTAGAATCTTTTCAGGTCCATTACAAGTCAAAAGGTGAAAATTTTCCATACCATATTGATCTTGCTCCAAAGGATAACAGACATAGCGTTTTATCATGCATATCGATTTGACCTGAGCGAAGTACATAGCCGATGTCCAATCAGCTGAGCCAGGCTCTTTGTCTTGACAGTAAAGTTGAAGTGATGAAATGTCTTCAAATAATGCTCCACATGGAAACATTGATGGAGAAGCTCGTCAAATTCATAATCAAGTCCCTAAGATGAAACACGTGTTAGTCATACTTCTCCACAGTTCCAACAATAAAAATGATTTAGAGCAGAAATGGAGAACCTTAAGTTCATCTTTGCTCTCAATGTATCTTCTGAAAGCCACCATCGCCTCCTCGCTCATCCATCGTTTCGCATTTGCAGCAGCTTCTTCCTTTCTAGAAGCATAAGTATGTTGCCCTCGCGCTTCAACTGATTGTGTTTGTTTTTGAGCTTGTTTGTCTGCATATCGTGTATTAGCTTGATAGTCAAGTGGCCAATATCCTTGTGCTTGGAATAGTCGAGCTCGTTCTTCATCTTGTTTTTCTTCAAATTCTATACTACCTTGAAAGTCGAGTGGATAAAATCCTCCAAGTTTATGCTTCCTAGATAGAAATATCAGAATACGGTCAGCAAAGCATGGTTAATAATGTAATCTACACATGTACCAAATACAAGGGGCAAGGTGCAATAAACTGATTCTCAACTAAATTGAACTTGTATTAAATAACTATAAGCACTCTTTCCTTGGATATAGGAGAAAGTTCATGTAATAAACCTTGCTTTATTCACAATGAACCTTTGATTATAGTATTCATGTATGGGTATAATACTAAAACCAGGTTCAAGAAGTACAGATGATGTGGGGTTTGATAGATCTCTGGATCGGTTAGGGTTAAGGATTCACGGTGGTCTTTACCTTTTCCTTGGATCGGTGAGCCCGATGGGGTGGCCATGGTGGATGGCGGCGGTGGTGATGGCAGATCATGGGCGAAGTGGTGGCGGTGCTTCCCATCAGCACTGCACTAACCCTAGATCAGTAGGGGATGTAGGTGGGGTGTACGGCATCGTGACGAACCTCGTGTTGCGACCCGTGGTCCCCACCTCTTTATATATAGTGCAGGTGACAGGGGCCCGTCACCCATAGTGGGTTGAGCGCCCCCGATCAGGGCACGGATCTAAGGGCCCGGTGGGCCATTGGGCCCACACGGTCGAGATCATCCTAACATTCTCCCCCTTGATCTCAACTTTTACTTTTGACCTTATACTTTTATTTTACTCGTTTCATAACAGATCAATACATAGAACATGTTTCATCGTCACAGCTCAATTGCCGATAGAATCAGACAGCCACAACGCACCTCTCTGTTTTGAAACAAATTCTTTAACCTTGGGCCCTTTATTGTCCGGAAATCTTAGACTATACCATAAAACCCATGTCGACTATGTGTTCTCCGAACACATTGGGCAGTAAGCCTTTAATAAGCAGATATGCAAACACTTATCTATTGCTTTTATGCTTCAAGCATTTCTACATAATTCTAGACTTTCTCCTTTACAATGCATAACTCTGTGTCAGTGTGTTTGGCATCAACACTTGACTCGTTGTCATATGAGTGAAAAACTTAAAATGGTTATCGCTGTTGTCAACCATTATTAACTCCGGGTACAGGTCTCCTTAACCATTTTGCCTGTCCCTCAGCCTCATATCAAGCTATAAAATATCTTTGCATCACATTGATGATAATTGTTTCATTCTTTGGAGCTTTTCCACACAAAAACCTCCAAGTATGAAAGTTAGCGACAATTGTGGATTTCGCTATACATTTCACAAGTCTTGTCTATGTACTCACAATCTTTTGAGAACACTTATTTCTTTCAGCATGAGGCCGATATCTTTGACTCCATTCCAGTGATCTATATATGGACTGGACATTGCCAAAACAATCCGGATACGTGGACTGTGTCAGGGTAATATATTGAGCTTCCAACAGCTGAAGCGTATGGTACCATATCTGTTTTCAATCTTTTCTCATCAACTTTTGGAACACCATAGTTTCCAGTTCCATTACCCTTGACTATAAGAACAGACGTAGGTTTTCTCGCATGCATACTTTAGAGACCTTTGTTAGCATGTCCATGCGACATTCCTAACACCCCATTTTATTCTTTTCTTGGTGAATCTCAATATTTATAACGAGAGACACTCTACCGAGAAATGCAATTTTGAACTTTGAGGTCAAGAACTTCTTTTCTCCTCCTGCAGTAGATTGACATCACACTAGCAAGTAAGACGTCATCCACATGCACAAGATTGGGAAATGAATTTCCCATTCTATAACTTTGCATGAATATAATTGTCCTCCCATTTTCTTTAACCCAAAATAACATCTGATTCTTTTAACTTTAAATGCCACTGTCTAGAGACTTGCTCTAGTCCATACAAAACTTCTTGAAGCAGTATCCCTTGTGTTCTTTACTTTCATCTGATGTAACTCAGATCATGATGTCGGTCATGATGTGCCACTAACACTCATTGTAATTTGTTCATTCTCTTTGCACAAAATCTTTCGATTCAAGTCGTGCTTTACACCTTTACATATTTCCTTTGGAGTCACATTGACCTTGTAGACCTTTTACAGCCTACTGTTTATGCTCCATTGGAAATTACTTATGAGTCCCAAACATTGTCGGGATTCACCAATTTTATTTCATCTCACATAGTCTCTTATCATTTAGACAAACGGACACTTTTCTAAGCTCGATTGAGCGCTTTAAATGAGGTGGGATCAACCTCGATTTGAATTTCACTAACATAGACTTTATAGTAATCAGAAGTATCTGATTTTCTCATTCCTTGAGACCATCTGTGTCTCAGGTACTGGCACTTCTTTTATATGGGGCTGTTGTTGCTCTGTCATTGCTAAGAGGCAAATTAATTCTATAGTCTTTTATTTCCAAGAGGCAATAGGTTTTACAAGGACCTGTGTCACAAGATCCATGTGTACTCATTCTTCCTTTATAGAGCTAACATCAGGTGTTGTATAGGTCATACAACATGCTCCCCCAGATTACTCCATCTTCACTAAAAATGGTGTATCTTTAAACTTTATTATTTGGGTTTATTCTGTTAAAACTTTCTTGTTTATGGCACTTTAAACATCATCTTAGTATTCCTTAGTCTGCTTTCGGAACTGTAAAAGATCCAGGAATACATCTATTTATTTTCTTTAGGGGTATTATTATGATCGTCGTACTCCCCCAGACGATCACATTCTTCATTAATGGATATCACATATTTCTTTCTCCCCCTCAAAATGTGGCAAGAACTTTTCTGCCACAATTTCGAAAGACCATTCACAACTCTTGTGAATTGAGGAAACTTTGAGTATCTACTTCATTTATCTGATTACTTCATATGTAATGAAGTTATCTGTTAACTGGTATGGGAGTACTTTTTCCTTATTACTCATTCCATTCCGGAAACTCAAAATAGTTCTTTATCATTAGTACTTTTGCAAGTCATACTTGCATATCATTCTTATCTTTAGGTTCGTCTGCAACTTTTATTCTCTTTTGGATTTATTGAGTGCTTAATGACCGTTACACATAAGGTGTACGGTCGATACTAGGAAAGCATAATAGCTACTCCATACTTTTCTCCCAGAGTGGGACACATTAAAAGCACATGAGTCATCATATCTTTCTCCTGTCATACAGGATAAGTCCTTTGCCAGAATTTCTCCCGCCATACGATATTTTTGACATAATAATATGTCAACTTTACCCCATTAATTACGCAGGTATTTTTCCAGACTTTTCCCGCCATGCGGGTTTTATCATAATCATCTTCTCCCGCTATGCGGGTAATTCCCTGTAAGGGACATAAATGCAAGAATTGACTCTTTTGACTGCATTATTCCATCATCAAATTTAGGAGTAAATCCTAATGCTCTTTGACACACATGCTTGATCCGATGTTGGTCAAATTAAACACGCATGTTGCTTGTTTCATCTCAAATCATGTTGACTGATAAATCTTCTTCATATAGAATACATGAAAGACATTCGTCAACCAAGACTCTCAATGATCTATCTGTTTTCTTCTCTTGGATTAATATCCAAGAATTCTTTTCTTTTGAAGCCATTCTTTAGAGAGAACATACTCCCTCACGTTAAGACCTTTCTTGGTCATCTTTCGGGTCACGAATACCCAGCCATTCGCTTTCACGAATGAAAGCATGGAAAACTTTTAGTCTGAGAAAAAAATCCAATAATCAACAATATTGAGCATAAAAAATAACCCCATGTTGGTCTAGTTAAAATATATGCACATTAAACTTTTAAAACCTTCTTCTATATTCTAAATCATCGTTGGGTAGAATTAGAATAAAATATCATCCTTCTACATTAATTCCATATCACCGTTGGGCGGAAATGGAAATAATGCATATAACTCATAAACAATGTGATGATAGTATTTCTATTAAACAACTTTCCTAAGAAATAATCATCATCATCAACTTTATTGCAGCGGGAACAAGAAATATACATTTCTCTAGTTCAAGAGCATTTTTTGATCTTTATCTTGTTGGGGAACGTAGTAATTTCAAAAAATTTCCTACGCACACGCAAGATCATGGTGATGCATAGCAACAAGAGGGGAGAGTGTAGTCTATGTACCCTCGTAGACCGATAGCAGAAGCGTTATGACAACGCGGTTGATGTAGTCGTACGTCTTCACGGCCCGACCGATTAAGCACCGAAACTACGGCACCTCCGAGTTTTAGTACACGTTCAGCTCGATGACGATCCCCGGACTCCGATCCAGCAAAGTGTCGGGGAAGAGTTCCGTCAGCACGACGGCGTGGTGACGATCTTGATGTTCTACCGTCGTAGGGCTTCGCCTAAGCACCGCTACAATATTATCGAGGAGTATGGTGGAAGGGGGCACCGCACACGGCTAAGAAAATGATCACGAGGATCAACTTGTGTGTCTAGAGGTTCCCCCTTGCCCCTGTATATAAAGGAGCAAGGGGGGGTGCCGGCCCTAGGAGGAGGCGCGCCGGAGGAGTCCTACTCCTACCGGGAGTAGGACTCCCCCCTTTCCCTAGTTGGATTAGGACTTGGGAGGAAGGAGGAGGGG
>NC_057812.1:497874651-497885934 GCF_018294505.1 Triticum aestivum | reverse complement strand
GGGAAGGGGCGCGCGGCAGCCCCTAGGCCTCCTCTCCTCTTCCTCCACCAGGCCCATTAAGGCCCATTAGGTTACCGGGGGGTTCCGGTAACCTCCCGGTACTCCGGTAAAATGCCGATTTCACCCGGAACACTTCCGATGTCCAAACATAGGCTTCCAATATATCAATATTTATGTCTCGACCATTTCGAGACTCCTTGTCATGTCCGTGATCATATCCGGGACTCCGAACAAACTTCGGTACATCAAAATATATAAACTCATAATGAAACTGTCATCGTAACGTTAAGCGTGCGGACCCTACGGGTTCGAGAACAATGTAGACATGACCGAGACATGTCTCCGGTCAATAACCAATAGCGGAACCTGGATGCTCATATTGGCTCCCACATATTCTACGAAGATCTTTATCGGTCAGACCGCATAACAACATACTTTGTTCCCTTTGTCATCGGTATGTTACTTGCCCGAGATTCGACCGTCGGTATCTCAATACCTAGTTCAATCTCGTTACCGGCAAGTCTCTTTACTCATTTCGTAATACATCATCTCGCAACTAACTCATTAGTTGCAATGCTTGCAAGGCTTATGTGATGTGTATTACCGAGAGGGCCCAGAGATACCTCTCCGACAATTGGAGTGACAAATCCTAATCTCGAAATACGCCAACCCAACATGTACCTTTGGAGACACCTGTAGAGCTCCTTTATAATCACCCAGTTACGTTGTGATGTTTGGTAGCACACAAAGTGTTCCTCCGGCAAACGGGAGTTGCATAATCTCATAGTCATAGGAACATGTATAAGTCATGAAGAAAGCAATAGCAACATACTAAACGATCGGGTGCTAAGCTAAGGAATGGGTCATGTCAATCACATCATTCTCCTAATGATGTGATCCCGTTAATCAAATGACAACACATGTCTATGGTTAGGAAACATAACCATCTTTGATTAATGAGCTAGTCAAGTAGAGGCATACTAGTGACGTCTAGTTTGTCTATGTATTCACACAAGTATTATGTTTCCGGATAATACAATTCTAGCATGAATAATAAACATTTATCATGATATAAGGAAATAAAATAATAACTTTATTATTGCCTCTAGGGCATATTTCCTTCAGTCTCCCACTTGCACTAGAGTCAATAATCTAGATTACACAGTAATGTATCTAACACCCATGGAGCTTTGGTGCTGATCATGTTTTGCTCGTGGAAGAGGCTTAGTCAACGGGTCTGCTACATTCAGATCCGTATGTATCTTGCAAATCTCTATGTCTCCCACCTGGACTAGATCCCGGATGGAATTGAAGCGTCTCTTGATGTGTAACGCCCTCGATGCGGCTATATCTCCCACGTGTCGAAGCACGACTTAGAGGCATAACCGCATTGAAAGCAATGTCGCAAGTGAGGTAATCTTCACACACCCAAGTAATACAATAGGGGAAAAAGATACATAGTTGGCTTACAATCGCCACTTCACACAATTACATGAATAAAGCATTACATCATCCAAATACAATCAAGGTCCGACTACGGAACCAAAATAAAAGAAGAACCCCAAATGCGACAAGGTCCCCGATCGACCCCAACTGGGCTCCACTACTGATCAACTGGAACGAAACAACACAAAGGGCAAGATCTTCATCGAGCTCCTCCTGAGCTTGGTTGCGTCATTGGCACGGGCTCATCGGCACCTGCAAGCTGGTTTTGGAAGTATCTGTGAGCCACGGGGACTCAGCAATTTCACACCCTCCCGATCAAGACTATTTAAGCTTATGGGTAAGGTAAAGGTATGAGGTGGAGCTGCAGCAAGCGACTAGCCTATATGGTGGCTAACATACGCAAATGAGAGCGAGAAGAGAAGGCAAAGCACGGTCGGTAAAGTATGATCAAGAAGTGATCCTAGAACAACCTACGTCAAGCATAACTCCAACACCCGTGTTCACTTCCCGGACCCCGCTGAGAAGAGACCATCATGGTTACACACGCGGTTGATGTATTTTAATTAAGGTCAACTTCAGGTTTTCTACAACCGTACGTTAACAAATTCCCATCTGCCCATAACCGCGGGCACGGCTTTCAAAAGTTCAAATCCCTGCAGGGGTGTCCCAACTTAGCCCATGACAAGCTCTCACGGTCAACGAAGGAATAGACCTCCTCCCGAGACATTCCGATCAGACTCGGTATCCCGGTTCTACAAGACATCCTCGACAATGGTAAAACAAGTCCAGCAAGACCACCCGATGCGTCGACAAGCTAAGCGTACGGGAGCCAACGTAACCCAAGTTGCCAAGGGACGGCCCCGCACGGTGCTCTGGGTTGGACCAACACTTAGACAAGCACTGGCCCGGGGGGGTTAAAATAAGATGACCATCGGGATGCGCGACTCCCAAGGGAAAAAGGCTAGGTGGCGAATGGTAACACCAAGGTTGGGCCTTGCTGGAGGAGTTTTATTCAAAGCGAACTGTCAAGGGGTTCCCATTATAACCCAACCGCGTAAGGAACGCAAAATCCGGGAACATAACACCGATATGACGGAAACTAGGGCGGCAAGAGTGGAACAAAACACCAGGCATAAGGCCGAGCCTTCCACCCTTTACCGAGTATATAGATGCATTAATTAAATAAGATATATTGTGATATCCCAACAAGTAAACATGTTCCAAACAAGGAACAACACCTCCATGTTCCAACAAGGAACAAACTTCAATCTTCACCTGCAACTAACAACGCTATAAGAGGGGCTGAGCAAAGCGGTAACATAGCCAATCAACGGTTTGGTAGGACAAGGTGGGTTAGAGGCTTGGTTCAACAATATGGGTGGCATGAAAAGCAAGTGGTAGGTATCACAGCATAGGCATAGCAAAAGAGCGAGCAACTAGCAAGCAAAGATAGAAGCGATTTCGAGGGTATGATCATCTTGCCTGAGATCCCGCAAGGAAGAAGAACGAGTCCATGAAGAAGACAAACGGACGTAGACGAACGGGTCCTCACAAACGCGACGTTACCGGAACCAACCCGAAGAAGCAAACACCGGAAAGAAGCACACAACATAGTAAACAACCAACACATGAACATGGTATGATATGCGGGATGCGGTATGCGATACATGTGCATGATTTGACAAGGAACGAATGAACCTGGCCTCAACTTGGAAAACCAAGTGTGCCACTGGAAAGATGAGATGAAATCGCTTGAAAACGATATAAAGAACGCCGGAATCGGAGTTACGGTTTGGAAATGGCAAGCGATTCAAATATGACCACGTTCTGCGATTTACAGCAAGTAGCCATCTAAATGCAACAAGATGAACATGCTACAGCATCCAAACATGACAACAAAATACATGGCAGGAATCCATGCAAGATTCTTAACAAAAATCTAGCACTGAGCTACGGCCAATTCATCCAATAACAGGTTCAAACAAGCATGGCAAAAGAGCAAACGGTAAACAGATTTCAGACTTAGTGAAATTAACACTTGTCTGGAATTTCAGATCAGGTAGCACACTTCGGAGCATGAAAACTATATGCTACAGGACCTGAACATGGCAAAGTAAAGCATGGCATGGAGCTACTCAAAGAGCTTAACAAAAGTCCCTTAGTGACCTTGAGCCAAAAGGGATAAGAAAATACATTTGCAAGCATGTGAACATGGCAAAAACATAATCAGTTCTCAGACTTAGTGAAAACTGAAGCATGCTGAAACAGATATCAAGTAGGCATGTTTGCGAGCTCGATGCACTCACTACAGAGAAAGTCATGACAAGCTAAGAATACATCCATCAAGAATACATAAAATTCAAGCTAGACATGGCAAGAACAATAGCATAGCATGCACGGATCAACGACAACAACCTCGGCAAAATTGCTAAAGTAGACAATCTGCCCAGATTCACGAAGTGACAAAAGTAGAGCTCGATTGACTCAAGCTAGGGTGCTCCATAATTTCAAACAAAGACATGGATGGATAAAGCACCACAAGATTAACGAAACATCTTTACTGATCATCCTCAAAAGAGGCACGAATCACTAGGAAACAACATGAACATATGGCATAAAGAGATAAACAGACCAAGGACTTAGTGGAAATGCTAAGTCCCTGAAATCAGCATTAACAAGTGCACCACTTTGCAAGCTTGTGCTAGTCATCACACACATCACAAAAATACATGGGTTCCACCTCTGGATAGATGGCAAAACATATAACAAAACACATGTAGAGCTCATGGGCATATCATGCACACAACAATCATGGCAAAAATGACAAATATCTAAATGGAGCAGCAGATCTGACAATTATCTCAAGTAGCACTCTTCCAACAGAATTTAGGGCATCAAGATGAACTCAAATGAAAATGATGCAATGAGATGAAATGATGTACTCTCTGAGACGAACATTTTGATATGCTATATGCTCAAATCGAAGTTACGGATGCGGAGTTACGACATGATGAATATAGGCATATGAAACATGGAAATCTCGAGGCGGACGAGGAGATCCAGGACGACGAGATCCGGGACGCGGGCGCGCGGCGTCTGGTCCAACTCCCGGTGGATCTCATCCACCGGAGTAGATCCGGCCGGGACGGGCTCCGGCGAGGAAGACCGGCGAGCTGCCGGAGCACGCAGCAGCGAGGAGAGGCGGCCGGGAGGCGCGACAAAGGCGGTGAGCGGCGGGGTGGAGCGGCGACCGGAGCGCGGCGCGCGAGGCGGCGGCGGAAGGCGACCGGCCCGGCGACGAGTATGGCGGCGCCGGTGACGAACCGAAGCGGCGGCGCGGATCCGTCGGGGCAGGGCCGGTGGGGTGCGGTGGCGGCGGGCCACGCCGGTGAGGGCGGTGCGGGGGAACACCTGGCGGCAGCGGCGGGGCACCTCGAACGCGCGGCGGAGAACGGACGCGGGGCGGCGGCGGAATCCGGGCCCGGGCGGGCCCGCGATGGGCTTCCCTGGGCCGCGTGGTGGAGGACGGAGGCAGCGCCACATGGCGGCGCGCGAGTGGAGAAGGGAGGCGGCGGTGATGACGTGGCGCACTCCTATTTGTCGGGCAACGTGGCAGTGCGGCGGTGGACATGTCCGGCTCCGCCCGGACGTGTCCGGCGGCGCGGTGGAGAAGAGGCTAGGTTCGTCCGCGAAAATGAACGGGGTGCACATATTTATAGGTAGAGGGAGCTAGGAGAGTCCAAATGAGGTGCGGTTTTCGGCCACGCGATCGTGATCGAACGCTCTAGATGATGTAAAGGGTTTTGGTGGGTTTTGGGCCAACTTGGAGGGGTGTTGGGCTGCAACACACACGAGGCCTTTTCGGTTCCTCGGTTAACCGTTGGAGTATCAAACGAAGTCCAAATGGTACGAAACTTGACAGGCGGTCTACCGGTAGTAAACCAAGGCCGCTTGGCAAGTCTCGGTCCAATCCGGAAATGTTTACCCCCCACACACGAAAGAAAGGTAGAAATGACCACCGGAGGAGAACGAAGCGCCGGAATGCAAAACTGACAATGGGGAAAATGCTCGGATGCATGAGACGAACACGTATGCAAATGAAATGCACATGATGACATGATATGCAATGCATGACACGCAAGCAAAGACAAGGCAACAACAACGAATAACTGGACGACACCTGGCACATCGGTCTCGGGGCGTTACATGATGTGCTTGGTTCTCTTGTGAAATCTGGATTCCTTTGCCAAGTCAATTGCACCAGTATTGTCACAAAAGATTTTCATTGGACCCGATGCACTAGGTATGACACCTAGATCGGATATGAACTCTTTCATCCAGACTCCTTTGTTTGCTGCTTCCGAAGTAGCTATGTACTCCGCTTCACATATAGATCCCGCCACAACGCTTTGTTTAGAACTGCACCAACTGACAGCTCCACCGTTTAATGTAAACATGTATCCGGTTTGCGATTTAGAATCGTCCGGATCAGTGTCAAAGCTTGCATCAACGTAACCATTTACGATGAGCTCTTTGTCACCTCCATATACGAGCAACATATCCTTAGTCCTTTTCAGGTATTTCAGGATGTTCTTGACCGCTGTCCAGTGATCCACTCCTGGATTACTTTGGTACCTCCCTGCTAGACTTATAGCAAGACACACATCAGGTCTGGTACACAGCATTGCATACATGATAGAGCCTATGGCTGAAGCATAGGGAACATCTTTCATTTTCTCTCTATCTTCTGCAGTGGTCGGGCATTGAGTCTTACTCAATTTCACACCTTGTAACACAGGCAAGAATCCTTTCTTTGCTTGATCCATTTTGAACTTCTTCAAAACTTTGTCAAGGTATGTGCTTTGTGAAAGTCCAATTAAGCATCTTGATCTATCTCTATAGATCTTAATGCCCAATATGTAAGCAGCTTCACCGAGGTCTTCCATTGAAAAACTCTTATTCAAGTATCCCTTTATGCTATCCAGAAATTCTATATCATTTCCGATTAGTAATATGTCATCTACATATAATATCAGAAATGCTACAGAGCTCCCACTCACTTTCTTGTAAATACAGGCTTCTCCAAAAGTCTGTACAAAACCAAATGCTTTGATCATACTATCAAAGCGTTTATTCCAACTCCGAGAGGCTTGCACCAGTCCATAAATGGATCGCTGGAGCTTGCACACTTTGTTAGCTCCCTTTGGATCGACAAAACCTTTTGGCTGCATCATATACAACTCTTCTTCCAGAAATCCATTCAGGAATGCAGTTTTGACATCCATCTGCCAAATTTCATAATCATAAAATGCGGCAATTGCTAACATGATTCGGACAGACTTAAGCATCGCTACGGGTGAGAAGGTCTCATTGTAGTCAATCCCTTGAACTTGTCGAAAACCTTTTGCGACAAGTCGAGCTTTGTAGACAGTAACATTACCGTCAGCGTCAGTCTTCTTCTTGAACATCCATTTATTCTCAATTGCTTGCCGATCATTGGGCAAGTCAACCAAAGTCCACACTTTGTTCTCATACATGGATCCCATCTCAGATTTCATGGCTTCAAGCCATTTTGCGGAATCTGGGCTCATCATCGCTTCTTCATAGTTTGTAGGTTCATCATGATCTAGTAGCATGACTTCCAGAACAGGATTACCGTACCACTCTGGTGTGGATCTTACTCTGGTTGATCTACGAGGTTCAATAGTATCTTGTTCTGAAGTTTTATGATCATTATCATTAGCTTCCTCACTAATTGGTGTAGGTGTCACAGAAACTGGTTTATGTGATGTACCACTTTCCAATAAGGGAGCAGGTACAGTTACCTCATCAAGTTCTACTATCCTCCCACTCACTTCTTTCGATAGAAACTCCTTCTCTAGAAAGTTTCCGAATTTAGCAACAAAAGTCTTACCTTCGGATCTGTGATAGAAGGTGTATCCAATAGTTTCCTTTGGATATCCTATGAAGACACATTTCTCCGATTTGGGTTCGAGCTTATCAGGTTGAAGCTTTTTCACATAAGCATCGCAGCCCCAAACTTTCAGAAACGACAACTTTGGTTTCTTGCCAAACCATAGTTCATAAGGCGTAGTCTCAACGGATTTTGATGGTGCCCTATTTAACGTGAATGCGGCCGTCTCTAAAGCATAACCTCAAAACGATAGCGGTAAATCAGTAAGATACATTATAGATCGCACCATATCTAGTAAGGTACGATTACAACGTTCGAACACACCATTACGCTGTGGTGTTCCGGGTGGCGTGAGTTGCGAAACTATTCCGCATTGTTTCAAATGTACACCAAACTCGTAACTCAAATATTCTCCTCCACGATCAGATCGTAGGAATTTTATTTTCTTGTTACAATGATTTTCAACTTCACTCTGAAATTCTTTAAACTTTTCAAATGTTTCAGACTTATGTTTCATTAAGTAGATATACCCATATCTGCTTAAGTCATCTGTGAAGGTGAGAAAATAACGATATCCGCCACGAGCCTCAACATTCATCGGACCACATACATCTGTATGTATGATTTCCAACAAATCTGTTGCTCTCTCCATAGTACCGGAGAACGGTGTTTTGGTCATCTTGCCCATAAGGCACGGTTCGCAAGTACCAAGTGATTCATAATCAAGTGGTTCCAAAAGTCCATTAGTATGGAGTTTCTTCATGCGCTTTATACCGATATGACCTAAACGGTAGTGCCACAAATAAGTTGCACTATCATTATCAACTCTGCATCTTTTGGTTTCAACATTATGAATATGTGTGTCACTACTATCGAGATTTAATAAGAATAGACCATTCTTCAAGGGTTCATGACCATAAAAGATATTACTCATATAAATAGAACAACCATTATTCTCTGATTTAAATGAATAACCGTCTCGCATCAAACAAGATCCAGATATAATGTTCATGCTCAACGCTGGCACCAAATAACAATTATTTAGGTCTAATACTAATCCCGAAGGTAGATGTAGAGGTACCGTGTCGACCGCGATCACATCGACTTTGGAACCATTTCCCACGCGCATCGTCACCTCGTCCTTAGCCAATCTTCGCTTAATCCGTAGTCCCTGTTTCAAGTTGCAAATATTAGCAACAGAACCAGTATCAAATACCCAGGTGCTACTGCGAGCATTAGTAAGGTACACATCAATAACATGTATATCACATATACCTTTGTTCACCTTGCCATCCTTCTTATCCGCCAAATACTTGGGGCAGTTCCGCTTCCAGTGACCAGTCTGCTTGCAATAGAAGCACTCAGTTTCAGGCTTAGGTCCAGATTTGGGTTTCTTCTCCTGAGCAGCAACTTGCTTGTTGTTCCCTTTGAAGTTCCCCTTCTTCTTCCCTTTACCCTTTTTCTTGAAACTAGTGGTCTTGTTGACCATCAACACTTGATGCTCCTTTTTGATTTCTACCTCCGCAGCTTTCAGCATTGCGAAGAGCTCGGGAATTGTCTTATTCATCCCTTGCATATTATAGTTCATCATGAAGCTCTTGTAGCTAGGTGGTAGTGATTGGAGAATTCTGTCAATGACGCAATCATCTGGAAGATTAACTCCCAATTGAATCAAGTGATTATTATACCCAGACATTTTGAGTATATGCTCACTGAAAAAACTGTTCTCCTCCATCTTGCAGCTATAGAACTTATTGGAGATTTTATATCTCTCAATCCGGGCATTTGCTTGAAATATTAACTTCAACTCCTGGAACATCTCATATGCTCCATGACGTTCAAAACGTCGTTGAAGTCCCGATTCTAAGCCGCAAAGCATGGCACACTGAACTATCGAGTAGTCATCAGCTTTGCTCTGCCAGACATTCATAACATCTGGTGTTGCTCCAGCAGCAGGCCTGGCACCCAGCGGTGCTTCTAGGACGTAATTCTTCTGTGCAGCAATGAGGATAATCCTCAAGTTACGGACCCAGTCCGTGTAATTGCTACCATCATCTTTCAACTTTGCTTTCTCAAGGAACGCAATTAAATTCAACGGAACAACAACACGGGCCATCTATCTACAATCAAACATATACAAGCAAGATACTATCAGGTACTAAGTTCATGATAAATTTAAGTTCAATTAATCATATTACTAAAGAACTCCCACTTAGATAGACATCCCTCTAATCCTCTAAGTGATCACGTGATCCAAATCAACTAAACCATGTCCGATCATCACGTGAGATGGAGTAGTTTCATTGGTGAACATCACTATGTTGATCATATCTACTATATGATTCACGCTCAAACTTTCGGTCTCCGTGTTCCGAGGCCATATCTGTATATGCTTGGCTCGTCAAGTATAACCTGAGTATTCCGCATGTGCAACTATTTTGCACCCGTTATATTTGAATGTAGAGCCTATCACACCCGATCATCACGTGGTGTCTCGGCACGAAGAACTTTTGCAACGGTGCATACTCAGGGAGAACACTTCTTGATAATTAGTGAGAGATTATCTTAAAATGCTACCGTCAATCAAAGCAAGATAAGATGCATAAAAGATAAACATCACATGCAATCAATATAAGTGATATGATATGGCCATCATCATCTTGTGCTTGCGATCTCCATCTTTGAAGCACCGTCATGATCACCATCGTCACCGGCGCGATACTTTGATCACCATCATAGCATCGTTGTCGTCTCGCCAATCTTATGCTTCCACGACTATCGCTACCGTTTAGTGATAAAGTAAAGCATTACAGCGCAATTGCATTGCATACAATAAAGCGACAACCACATGGCTCCTGTCAGTTGCCGATAACTTGGTTACAAAACATGATCATCTCATACAATAAAATTTAGTATCACGTCTTGACCATATCACATCACAACATGCCCTGCAAAAACAAGTTAGACGTCCTCTACTTTGTTTGTTGAAAGTTTTACGTGGCTGCTACGGGCTTAAGCAAGAACCAATCTTACCTACGCATCAAAACCACAACGATAGTTTGTCAAGTTCGTGCTGATTTAACCTTCACAAGGACCGGGCGTAGCCACACTCGGTTCAACTAAAGTTGGAGAAACTGATACCCGCCAGCCACCTGTGTGCAAAGCACGTCGGTAGAACCAGTCTCACGTAAGCGTATGCTTAATGTCGGTCCGGGCCACTTTATCCAACAATACCGCCGAACCAAAGTATGACGTGCTGGTAAGCAGTATGACTTATATCGCCCACAACTCACTTGTATTCTACTCGTGCATATAACATCAACACATAAAACCTAGGCTCGGATGCCACTGTTGGGGAACGTAGTAATTTCAAAAAATTTCCTACGCACACGCAAGATCATGGTGATGCATAGCAACGAGAGGGGAGAGTGTAGTCTACGTACCCTCGTAGACCGACAGCGGAAGCGTTATGACAACGCGGTTGATGTAGTCGTACGTCTTCACGGCCCGACCGATCAAGCACCGAAACTACGGCACCTCCGAGTTTTAGCACACGTTCAGCTCGATGACGATCCCCGGACTCCGATCCAGCAAAGTGTCGGGGAAGAGTTCCGTCAGCACGACGGCGTGGTGATGATCTTGATGTTCTACCGTCGCAGGGCTTCGCCTAAGCACCGCTACAATATTATCGAGGAGTATGGTGGAAGGGGGCACCGCACACGGCTAAGAAAACGATCACGAGGATCAACTTGTGTGTCTAGAGGTGCCCTCTTGCCCCCGTATATAAAGGAGCAAGGGGGATGGGGGGTGCGGCCGGCCCTAGGAGGAGGCGCGCCGGAGGAGTCCTACTCCTACCGGGAGTAGGACCCCCCCTTTCCCTAGTTGGATTAGGACTTGGGAGGAAGGAGGAGAGGGAAGAAAGG
>NC_057812.1:497665976-497874345 GCF_018294505.1 Triticum aestivum | reverse complement strand
GCTTCCTCCACTAGGCCCATTAAGGCCCATTAGGTTACCGGGGGGTTCCGGTAACCTCCCGGTACTCCGGTAAAATGCCGATTTCACCCGGAACACTTCCGATGTCCAAACATAGGCTTCCAATATATCAATCTTTATGTCTCGACCATTTCGAGACTCCTTGTCATGTCCGTGATCACATCCAGGACTCCGAACAAACTTCGGTACATCAAAATATATAAACTCATAATGAAACTGTCATCGTACGTTAAGCGTGCGGACCCTACGGGTTCGAGAACAATGTAGACATGACCGAGACATGTCTCCGGTCAATAACCAATAGCGGAACCTGGATGCTCATATTGGCTCCCACATATTCTACGAAGATCTTTATCGGTCAGCCCGCATAACAACATACTTTGTTCCCTTTGTCATCGGTATGTTACTTGCCCGAGATTCGATCGTCGGTATCTCAATACCTAGTTCAATCTCGTTACCGGCAAGTCTCTTTACTCGTTTCGTAATACATCATCTCGCAACTAACTCATTAGTTGCAATGCTTGCAAGGCTTATGTGATGTGTATTACCGAGAGGGCCCAGAGATACCTCTCCGACAATCGGAGTGACAAATCCTAATCTCGAAATATGCCAACCCAACATGTACATTTGGAGACACCTGTAGAGCTCCTTTATAATCATCCAGTTACATTGTGACGTTTGGTAGCAACAAAGTGTTCCTCCGGCAAACGGGAGTTGCATAATCTCATAGTCATAGGAACATGTATAAGTCATGAAGAAAGCAATAGCAACATACTAAACGATCGGGTGCTAAGCTAAGGAATGGGTCATGTCAATCACATCATTCTCCTAATGATGTGATCCCGTTAATCAAATGACAATTCATGTCTATGGTTAGGAAATATAATCATCTTTGATCAACGAGCTAGTCAAGTAGAGGCATATTAGTGACATTTAGTTTGTCTATGTATTCACACATGTATTATGTTTCCGATTAATACAATTCTAGCATGAATAATAAACATTTATCATGATATAAGGAAATAAAATAATAACTTTATTATTGCCTCTAGGGCATATTTCCTTCATATCTCTTCTCTGAAAATTGATCACTTTGATACAAAATTTATCAGATATTTAAGCTTTGAACATAAGACTCATAGAATTATAGCACTGTTATCAACAACGTTGGTCAGAAAATAACAATACCATATTTTAACTTAAAAAATATCTTTCTTTTATCATAGGAGAAACTATCTGCATCTTATTTCACCCACAGGGGAAAAACATTGCTTAGAACAATTCTTCCAATTAAAATTTCCCGTTGGTTTCAATTTAACTGGAGGATCAACTTTTACTTTGCAGCGGAAACTTTACAGTATTTTATTCAGAAACAATTCTGTACTCTTTTACTCTCTAAGCAATTTTAACCGGTTGGTTAAAAAATGCATTAGAGAAGCAACAATTTGATCTTTTACTTTAATTCTATTCACTTTTAAAAGATCACTTTTATTTTTATTTGCAGCAGAAAACATGAATAAAAATTCATGAACCTTTTATTCTTTACAGAAGCATTTTCTTTTACTTTTCTATTTTCTAAACAGACATTTCATTGGATTTGTTTGAACAGAATAAATCTGAGCAAATATAAAATAAAATAAAAAATAACAGACAAACTTTCTGATGGGCCCTTTTAACTGCGCGGCCCATCCCTCGGCCTGCCAGCGCGCGCGCCGCTCGCGGCCCACGGCCTGCTGGAAGCTCTGCTCGTCCGCCCGAGCTCCTCGGCCCACGGCCGACCGCGGCAGCGCTGCTGGAGCCTGGTCCGTTCTCTCTTTCGGCCCACTGGCCTGGAGCTGCTTTAGGGTTTCGATCCAGACCGTTCAGTCCGATCGAATGGCCTAGCTCTTTTTTCGGTCAAACAAAAGTGAGACAGAGAGCTCCCGACCCGAAAACCCTAGCCACTTTCGTTTCTACTCTGTCCCCTCGTCTCTCTGTTCGCCACAGACGGCGGAACCCCGGTCGCCTTTGACGGCGGAGGAGCCATCGCGCCGCGCGAGCCGTTTCCCTTATCCCTTTCCTTTCTTCTTTCGCAGAGGGAGAGAGAGAGCGACCACTGCGCCTCCTCTGCTCCCCCTCTTGCTCGCGACGGCGGCCTCTGAACGGGTCGTCGAGCCACCGCGCCACGCGCAGTCGCCGGCGACGGCCACCGCCGTCGCGATTCTTTCTTTCCCTCTTCTTGATTTCACCCATCCACTAACCTCCTGTATGCGCGCGAGAGAGAGCAGAGAGGTGTCGCGGCCTTCCGATGCGGCGCCCCCGCTGACCCCTTTGCCGGCGTGCGCGAGCACCTCGAGGGTGAACGCGCCGCCATCAAACGGCTTGGTGGTGGTGCTCTTTGCCCCGTGTGGGGTTGGTTCTTCGTTCCCGCACCTCGGCTTGCCGATGCGTGTGGGGATCGAGAGGAACAGGCGCGGCCGGAGTGGCGGCGCACTTTGCCGGCGGCCCAAGGCCTTCTCCGGTGTACTTTTGTGTTCTTTTGTTTGCTTTTCATTGCCCTGTTAGGGTTCTTTGGGGAGGAGGGGATTTCCTTTTCTTTTCTGTACCGAAAATCCTAAACCAATCTCTGGCTGATACCATTGATAGATCCCTGGATCGGTTAGGGTTAAGGATTCACGGTGGTTTTTACCTTTTCCTTGGATCGGTGAGCCCGATGGGGTGGCCATGGTGGATGGCGGCGGTGGTGATGGCAGATCGTGGGCGAAGTGGTGGCGGCGCTTCCCATCAGCACTGCACTAACCCTAACCTAGATCGGTAGGGGATGTAGGTGGGACCTCGTGTTGCGACCCATGATCCCACCTCTTTATATATAGTGCAGGTGACAGGGGCCCGTCACCCATAGTGGGTTGAGCGCCCCCGATCAGGGCGCGGATCTAAGGGCCCGGTGGGCCGTTGGGCCCACACGGTGGAGATCATCCTAACAGGGTTCACTATGCGTAGCAACTGAGCTAATCTGCATTATAACCTGCGAAATACGATCGCATAGCTCCAATAAAAGCTATTGTGTTGACCTAAAGAAACATAACAACACAAGTGTTTTCTGAAAATCAGTATGCATCATATGAAATTATGAATCGACTGTTTCAACATGCATCACCACCCTAGGTTGTGGCGTGCGCTCAGCTTTGCACCCAGCCTGCCACCCGGGTTCCATTGTTGGGCCCAACAAATGTGCGTGCCTGGGTTGTTTCTTCTGAATCAATACGCTACAGGGGCTAGCCCCTGTTGGTCGAATTTCGTTTTGGTTGGTCAAATTAAATTTGTTGCACCATCTTTCTCATGAGAAAAACAGAAAATGCCAACAAATCCTAGCTATGTTTCTACATCTTCGTCGTAATAGTCACCTGACACATCATCGAGCATGTGGAGGAGGTGAGCAGCCGTGAGCTTGGGGATACAAGCAAGGATCTGTCTAGGTTTGAGACCCTGACGCTGAATGACACACCTCACACACTTGAATCAGCTGACGGGTATGTCCATCATCCTTTTGTAAGTTACTAATAACTGGTTTGTTGAAGCGCTGGGTACTTTTTATGACCCGTATGGCTGCACCAATGGGTAGAGTACTTGTTATGACCCCTATGGTTGTACACTGGTACTTGTTGGGTGTGTTTGATAACAATCTCACCCTAGCATGGTTGTTCTCTCCTGAGACTGGTGGCATGTATCCATATCTGATAGATTCGGTTACCTTCTCCTTGAGGTGGTGAGGATGCCACCACGATTATGAGATTATGATGGAAAATGAATTATGTAAACAATGGTAGCAAGAATTTGTGGATAATTCGTTTGATTCAAACAACTTCTTCTCAGCACACACACTTTCCTCGTGCATTGAAGATCGATTATTGATATCTGTTTTCGTTAGGACTTTCAAGCTTCAAATTTAGTCACAGTAGACGTTGACTAAAGCATGGATGTAAATTGTTTGGCCTAGGGTGGTGATACATGCTGAAACAGTCGATTCACAATTTCATATGATGCATACTGATATTCAGAAAACAGTTGTTGTTGTTATGTTTCTCAACAAATAGCTTTAAATGGAGCTATGCGATTGTCTTTCGCATGTCATAATGCAGATTAGCTCAGTTGCTACGCATAGTGAACCCCACATCATCCGTATTTCTAGAACCTGGTTAGTGAACCCCACGTAGTGAACCTGTCTTATATCCATACACAAATACTATAATCAAAGGTTCATAGTGAATAAAGCAAGGTTTATTACATGACTTTTCTCCTATATCTAAGCAAAGAGTGCTTATAGTCTATTAATGCAAGTTTAATTAAATTGAGAATCAGTTTATTGCATCTTGTCCCATGTTGTATCACTACACGAACTTTCTTGTATATCTATCTAGATTACATTATTAACCATGTATTGCTGACCGGATTCTTATATTTCTGTCTAGGCAGGAAATATTTGGAGGATTTTATCCACTCGACCATCAAGGTGATATAAATATTGAGAGAAGACAAGCTGAAGAGCGAGCTCAATTTTTCCAAGCACAAGGATATTGGCCACTCGACTTTGAAACTAACAGAGAATATGCAGACATGAAAGTTGGAAAACAAACTCAATCAGTCCAAGCACGGGGACAACATACTTACGCTTCTAAGGAAGAAGAAATTGCTGCAAATGCGAAACGATGGATGAGCGAGGAGGCGATGGTGGCTTTCACAAGATACATTGAGAGCAAAGATGATCTTAAGGTTCTCCATGTCTGCTCTAAAATGCTTTTTATTGTTGGGACTGTAGAGAACTATGACTAACACTTGTTTCATCTTAGGGACTTGATTATGAATTTGACGAGCTTGTCCATCAATGTCTTAATGTGGAGGATTATTTAAAGATATTCCATCACTTCAACTTTACTGTCAAGATAAAGAAGCTTGGCTCAGCTGATTGGATGTCGGTGATGTACTTCGCCGAGGTCAAATCGATATGTATGATAAAACTCTATGCCTGTTATCCTTTGGGGCAAGATCAATATGGTATGGAAACTTTTCACCTTATGACTTGTAGTGACCTAAAAAGATTCTAACATTGTGATTTACTTTGGCAGGTAAATGTTATGCCCGTGAGAACCAAGGAATGGGTGAACTGAGGCACCCGTTAAAAGGGATATACGATATGGGCAGGGAAGATATACAACCTCCCTTCTATTATGAGGACAGTGACTCTGATGAATTCGATCCAGCAACAGTCCGGAGTTTATCTTCTGATGATGATATGAGTTGATGATGGCCTTGTCCTTTATTCTAGTACTGTAAGTTAGCTGTAGCTCTTGTATGCTCTTGATCTGTTGATTCCTAGTTGATTTATGAATGTATTCCTAGCCCCAGCAGCATCTGAAGAATATCGAGTAGCAGGGCAGCAATGGTTTGTAACACTGGTATTATGCGTTGTTGGTTCTAATGTCACACTCGTATTTTCTTTGATGCGACTGGTTTACTCTGCTTTAAATTGTTGCTGTCACGGTTGGTGAACTGCAAGTTCTTATTTACCTTTTTTGGTATAATTGGCATTCCGTTCACCAAAGCAAACGGCCAAACCAGCAGGTTTGCAGAATTGCAGTGGCCGCATGGCCTGGTTGTGCACCACCTGCAGCTAGACAGTCTGCTACTTTGAACTTGACAAGATTTAAACGAGCAGAGAAGTCAATCTCCCTGGCCAGTCATATTCTTCTCCGTTTAACAGCCTGCACCAGAGTAGTAGAATCCTATTCTACCATTGCAGAGGGCGTTCCGCGCCTGTAGTTATTTACGGTCCATTTTTTGTGCTGGAGATTGAGTTTTGCTTGCCTTTGTTAGATACTGAATGTAATTTTCTTAATTTTTTATGTCTTTTATCGTTGGAAATTTTGAATATAAATCCAGAACCTTATATGTCTTTTATCGTTGGAAATTTTGAATATAAATCCAGAACCTTAGGGCATCTCCAACGCGACCCGCAAACCTCCTGCAACCATCCGGACCACGCCGCGTGGTCCGGACTGCGGAAGCCATCCAAGGCAGTCATGTATCGGTCCGTGACGCGGTTCGGATGCGATTTCTTCCACAAATCGAAAACAAAAATGGGGAAGGTTTGCGGGTGTGCGGACCCATCCAAGCCCGCTTCTGACTGCCCTGGCCCACCAAAACCCAAACCCCCTCCCCCTCCTCGTGCGTTTTCGGTCACCGCCGCTCTAGAGCGTCAGCGCCCGCATTCACGCTCGGCTAGAGCGGACGCGACCACTCACTGGCACCGACATTGAAGCGGTGCGTCGGTCGAGAGAGCGCCACCTGCATCATTTCCTCGTGTAGGTGACTGTCGCGCGTTCAAACGACACGACAGTCGCCCATCTACCGCCTGCATTGATGGCACGCAGTTGCCAAGGCGTGATGACCCACAAGTATAGGGGATCTATCGTAGTCCTTTCAATAAGTAAGAGTGTCGAACCCAACGAGGAGCAGAAGGAAATGATAAGCGGTTTCCAGCAAGGTATTCTCTGCAAGTACTGAAATAAGTGGTAACAGATAGTTTTGTGATAGGATAATTTATAACGAGCAACAAGTAACAAAAGTAAATAAAGTGCAGCAAGGTGAACTAATCCTTTTTGTAGCAAAGGACAAGCCTGGACAAACTCTTATATAGAGAAAAGCGCTCCCGATGACACATGAGAATATCGTCAAGCTAATTTCACCACGCTCATATGATCCGCGTTTGGTACTTTGATAATTTGGTATGTGGGTGGACCGGTGCTTGGGTATTGTCCTTACTTGGACAAGTATCCCACTTATAATTAATCTCTATTGCAAGCATCCGCAACTACAATAAAAGTATTAAGGTAAACCTAACCATAGTATGAAACATATGGATCCAAATCAGCCCCTTACAAAGCAACACATAAACTAGGGTTTAAACTTCTGTCACTCTAGCAACCCATCATCTACTTATTACTTCCCAATGCCTTCCTCTAGGCCCAAATAATGATGGTGTTATGTAGTCGACGTTCACATAACACCACTAGAGAAGAGACAACATACATCTCATCAAAATATCGAACGAATACCAAATTCACATGACTACTAATAGCAAGACTTCTCCCATGTCCTCAGGAACAAACGTAACTACTCACAAAGTATAAACATGTTCATAATCAGAGGGGTATTAATATGCATATAGGATCTGAACATATGATCTTCCACCAATTAAACCAACTAGCATCAATTACATGGAGTAACTAACACTAATAGCAACCTACTAGCACCAATCCCGGACTTGGAGACAAGAATTGGATACAAGAGATGAACTAGGGTTTTGAGAGGAGATGGTGCTGATGAAGATGTTGATGGAGATTGCCCTCTTCTGATGAGAGGAGTGTTGGTGATGATGATGGCGATGATTTCCCCCTCCCGGAGGGAAGTTTCCCTGGCAGAACAGCTCTGCCAGAGCCCTAGATTGGTTCCGCCAAGGTTCCGCCTCGTGGAGGCGGAGTTTCGTCCGAGAAGATGGCTTATAATTTTTTACCATCGAAAGACTTCATATAGCAGAAGATGGCCACCGGAGGGCCACCAGGAGGCCCACGAGGTAGGGGGCGTGCCCAGGGGGTAGGGCGCACCCCCCACCCTCGTGGGTAGGGTGTGCCCCCCTGGTGAACTTCTTCCGCTAAGTATTTTTTATATATTCCAAAAACATCTTCCGTGAAGTTTCAGGACTTTTGGAGCTGTGCAGAATAGGTCTCTAATATTTGCTCATTTTCCAGCCCAGAATCCCAGCTGCCGGCATTCTCCTTCTTTATGTAAACCTTGTAAAATAAAAGAGAATATGCATAAGTATTGTGACAGAATGTGTAATAACAAACCATAATGCAATAAATATCGATATAAAAGCATGATGCACGTATCAACTCCCCCAAGCTTAGACCTCGCTTGTCCTCAAGCGAAAGCCGAAATCGAAAAATATGTCCATATGTTTAGAGATAAAGGTGTCAATAAAAATAAAATACGGACATGAGGGCATCATGATCATTCTTAGAACAACAACTTATATAATTCTTGTCATATGATTTCTTATGCTAGAGTAATAATTCAATCACAATTTCAAGTATGAATCGTAAACTTTATTAAAAACTAACAAACTATAATCTCAATCATTGGAGCAATTACAATTTATCATAACATAGAAAAGAGTCAATGTATAAAAGGTTTTCCACAAGTCCACATACTCAACTATCATATAGTCTTTCACAATTGCTGACACTCACGCAATACTCATGGGTATGGAGTTTTAATCGGACACAGAGAAAGATAGGGGCTTATAGTTTTGCCTCCCAACGTTTTACCTCAAGGGTAATATCAACAATAATAGTTCATGGAAACTCACATCCAATTAGCCATATATACCAGGATCTTTCCAACATACTGTGCTTGCCAAAGGATGAAATGTAAAAAGGAAGGATGAAGATCACCATAACTCTTATGCAAGGTAGGAGATAAAAGTAAAAGATAGGCCCTTCGCAGAGGGAAGCAGAGGTTGTCATGCGCTTTTCTAGTTGGATGCACAAAATCTTAATGCAAAAGAACGTCACTTTATATTGCCACTTGTGATATGGACCTTTATTATACAGTCTGTCGCTTTTATTTCTTCCATATCACACGATCGTAAAAAGCTTATTTTCTCCCACACTAATAGGTCATACATATTTAGAGAGCAATTTTTATTGCTTGCACCGATGACAATTTACTTGGAGGATCTTACTTAATCCATAGGTAGGTATTGTGGACTCTCATGGCAAAACTGGTTTTAAGGGTATTTAGAAGCACAAGTAGTATCTCTACTTGGTGCGATGAATTTGGCTAGCATGAGGGGGAAAGGCAAGCTCAACCATGTTGGATGATCCATGACAATATAGTTTATCTCAGATGTAAGAAAACATAACCCATTACGTTGTCTTTCTTGTCCAACGTCAACTCTTTAGCATGTCATATTTTAATGAGTGCTCATAATCATAGAAGATGTCCAAGATAGTATATTTATATGTGAAGATCTCTCTTTCTTTATTACTTCCTATTAATTGCAACGATGACCAAAACTATGCTTGTCAACTCTCAACAACTTTTATTCATCATACTTTTTCTATGTGAGCTCATTACTCTTCATAAGACTCACATGATCTCTTTGTTTCTTTTTATTTCTTTATCTTTTCTTTTATTCACTTAGGATCATGGTAAAATAATCAAGCCCTTGACTCAACACTAATCTTTATTATATATAGCTCACGGTCACGGACTCGATTACATAGAGGAATTATAAAGCAAAACTCACAACTAGATCATATTAAGAACTTTTATTCTACTAGATCAAGATATTACCAAAAGGATCGAACTAAGGAAAATGGTAAAGATAAAAGTGATGGTGATACGATACCGGGGCACTCCCCCAAGCTTGGCAGTTGCCAAGGGGAGTGCCCATACCCATGTGATTATGTCTCTCTTTTCGGAGATGGTGATGTGACATTCTTGGCGATGATGCCCCTTAGGATACGATTCTCCTCCTCGAGCTTATTGACTTGCTGCTTGAGGTCCATTATTTCCTTTCGGAATTTTCCTGTAACAGCCAAAGCTCCCTGCACCCAAGGGTGCTGCATAGCTGCGGGAGAACCAGTGACACTCTTTTTCATATTCTCATAAGAAAGAAATCTAACATTGGAAGTGATAACCGAATTTGGAATAGCCGAGCTCTGAAGTTCTCCCATTGTGAATCCAGCTCGGAAGTGGGAAGTGACTTCTTGGTCCTCTTCCATGGCATCTATCCTCTTCAATTCAACCTCCATATCTTTCTCCGTTGCTGGCCCAAAGAGGTCAACATTGTTGTTTGTCATTGATCTCGGTGCCGGATGAGACACCCGGCTCTCCCCACTGACTCTTGCGAAGACATCTTGCTCTAATCTGCAGCAGAAATAACTCGAAACACAAACAGAGGATAATTGTGTGATATGGGAGTCAAAACCCCCGGGCGATTATATAATGAATTTTTACTGACCAAAATATGTGTCGTGTAAGAAAACGGAGTCCGGAGAGCGACGAGGTGCCCACGAGGTAGGGGGGCGCGCCCAGGGGGGTAGGGCGCACCCTCCACCCTCGTGGAGGCCTCGTGTCCTTCCCGGACTACTTCTTATTTATCTATTTTTCTAAATATTCCAAAACAGAGAAATATTGCCTTAAAAACTGTTTTGGAGTCAGTCTACTTACTGTACCACATACCTATTCCTTTTTGGAGTCTGAAACGTTCCGGAAAGTGCCCCTTATGTATTCCTCCAGGGTTACGGTTTTAATAACATTGGTTTCAACATTTATGGGATTACCTGAGATATAATGTTTGATTCTTTGACCGTTCACCACCTTCGGATTTGTGCCTTCGAAGTTGTTGATTTTTATGGCACTGGAACGATAGACCTCCTCGATAACGTAAGGACCTTCCCATTTAGAGAGAAGTTTTCCTGCAAAAAATCTTAAATGAGAGTTGTATAGCAATACATAATCACCTACATTAAACTCGCGCTTTTGTATCCTTTTATCATGCCATCTTTTAACTTTTTCTTTAAACAACTTGGCATTTTTGTAGGCTTGGGTTCTCCATTCATCGAGTGAGCTAATATCAAATAACCTCTTCTTACCAACAAGTTTAAAATCATAGTTGAGCTCTTTAATAGCCTAATATGCCTTGTGTTCTAGTTCGAGAGGTAAGTGACATGCTTTTCCATAAACCATTTTATACGGAGACATACCCATAGGATTTTTATATGCAGTTCTATATGCCCATAATGCATCATCAAGTTTCTTGGACCAATTCTTTCTAGATCTATTAACAGTCTTTTGCAAAATTAATTTGAGCTCTCTATTACTCAATTCTACTTGACCACTAAACTGAGGGTGATAAGGGGATGCAATTCTATGATTAACATCATACTTAGCAAGCATTCTACGGAAGGCACCATGAATAAAATGTGAACCACCATCAGTCATTAAATATCTAGGGACTCCAAATCTTGGAAAAATAACTTCTTTAAGCATTCTAATAGAAGTGTTATGATCAGCACTACTAGTTGGAATAGCTTCTACCCACTTAGTAACGTAATCAACAGCAACTAAAATATGTGTATATCATTAGAGGAAGGAAAAGGTCCCATATAGTCAAAGCCCCAAACATCAAATGGTTCAATAACGAGTGAATAGTTCATAGGCATTTCTTGACGTCTACTAATATTACCAATTCTTTGACATTCATCACAAGATAAGACAAACTTACGGGCATCCTTGAAGAGAGTAGGCCAATAAAAACCAGATTGCAATACCTTATGTGCAGTTCTATCTCTAGCATGGTGTCCTCCATAAGCTTCGGAGTGACACTTGCGTAGGATCTGTTCCTGTTCATGCTCAGGTACACAACGTTTAATAACACCATCTACTCCTTCTTTATAAAGATGTGGGTCATCCCAAAAGTAATGCCTCAAATCATAGAAGAACTTTCTCTTTTGCTGGTATGTGAAACTAGGTGGTATAAACTTAGCAACAATGTAATTAGCATAATCAGCATACCATGGAGCAGTATGAGAAGCATTTATGATATTTAATTGCTCATCTGGAAAGCTATCATCAATAGGAAGTGGGTCATCAAGCACATTTTCTAACCTAGACAAGTTGTCTGCAACGGGGTTCTCAGCTCCCTTTCTATCAACAATATGTAAGTCAAATTCTTGTAGCAAGAGAACCCATCTAATAAGTCTAGGTTTAGCATCTTTCTTTTCCATAAGATATTTAATAGCAGCATGATCAGTGTGAATAGTTATTTTAGAATCAACAATATAAGGTCTGAACTTATCACAAGCAAATACAACTGCTAAGAATTCTTTTTCAGTAGTAGCATAATTTCTTTGAGCATTGTCTAGGGTTTTACTAGCATATTGAATAACATTTAATTTCTTATCAACTCTTTGCCCTAGAACAACACCTACAACATAATCATTAGCATCACACATAATTTCAAAGGGTAAATTCCAATCAGGTGGCTGAACAATAGGTGCAGAGATCAATGCTTTCTTAAGTATTTCAAATGCTTCTACACAATCATCATCAAAGACAAATGGTATATCTTTTTGTAATAAATTAGTCAGAGGTCGAGAAATTTTTGAGAAGTCCTTAATGAACCTCCTATAAAATCCGGCATGACCAAGGAAACTTCTTATACCTTTGATGTCCTTGGGACATGACATCTTCTCAATAGCATCAACCTTGGCTTTATCAACCTCAATACCTCTTTCAGAAACTTTGTGCCCCAAGACAATACCTTCATTAACCATAAAGTGGCACTTTTCCCAATTCAAGGCAAGATTAGTTTCTTCACATCTCTGCAAAACTCGATCAAGGTTGCTCAAGCAATCATCAAAAGAAGATCCATAGACGGAGAAATCGTCCATGAAAACCTCACAAATCTTTTCACAAAAGTCAGAGAATATATCCATCATGCATCTTTGAAAGGTAGCAGGTGCATTACATAAACCAAAAGGCATACGTTTATAAGCAAAAGTACCAAAAGGGCAAGTAAAAGTAGTCTTTGATTGATCTTCGGCTGACACAGGTATTTGAGAGAAACCAGAATAACCATCTAGAAAGCAAAAATGTGTATGTTTGGATAATCTTTCTAGCATTTGATCGATAAAAGGTAAGGGGTAATGATCCTTTTTAGCGGCCTTATTTAATTTGCGGAAATCAATTACCATCCTATAACCTGTAATAATTCTTTGAGAAATCAATTCATCTTTATCATTAGGAAAGACAGTAATACCTCCCTTCTTAGGGACACAATGGACATGACTTACCCACTGACTATCAACAACGGGATAGATTATACCTGCCTCAAGGAGCTTTAGTATTTCCTTTCTTACCACTTCTTTCATTTTAGGATTCAGCAGTCGTTGATGATCACGAACTGGTTTAGCATATTCTTCCAAATTTATCTTATGTTGACATAGAGTGGGACTAATGCCCTTAAGATCATCAAGAGTATACCCAATAGCAGCACAGTGCTTCTTCAGAGTTTTCAATAATCTCTCTTCCTCATGCTCTGAAAGGTTAGCACTAATAATAATAGGATATATCTTTTTCTCATCAAGATAAGCATATTTAAGAGTATCAGGCAACGGTTTAAGCTCAAACACGGGATCACCCTTGGGTGGAGGAGGATCCCCTAGGATTTCAATAGGTAAATTGTGTTTCAGAATAGGTTCCTGTTTAAAGAATACTTCATCTATTTCCCTTCTTTCATTCATAAACATATCATTTTCATGGTCTAGCAAATATTGTTCTAAAGGATCACTAGGAGGTACGGCAATAGAAGCAAGACCAATAATTTCATCCTTACTAGGTAATTCTTCTTCACGGTGTTGTCTACTAAATTTAGAGAAATTAAATTCATGAGTCATATCATCTAAACCGATAGTAACAACATCCCTTTTGCAATCTATGGTAGCATTAACAGTGTTCAAGAAGGGTCTACCAAATATAATGGGACAAAAGCTATCTCGTGGGAAACCAAGAACAAGAAAATCAGCAGGATATTTAGTTTTCCCACACAAGACTTCAACATCTCTAACAATTCCCATTGATGAAATAGTATCTCTATTGGCAAGTTTAATTGTGACATCAATATATTCTAACTCAACAGGTGCAATATCATGCATGATTTCTCTATATAGGCTAATAGGTATTGCACTAGCACTGGCACCCATATCACATAAGCCATGATAAGCCATGATCTCCTATTTTAACAGAAATAACAGGCATGCCCACCATAGGTCTAGGTTTATTTTTAGCACAAGGTTTAGCAATTCTAGCAGTTTCATCACAGAAATAAATAACATGCCCATCAATATTATCAAACAAGAGATCTTTAACAATATCAGTATTAGGTTCCACTTTAATTTGCTCAGGAGGTGTATAAGTTTTAATATTGCTTTTACGAACCACCGTTGAAGCTTTAGCATGATCCTTTATCCTGACAGGGAAAGGTGGTTTCTCAACATAAGAAGTAGGAACAATTGGATTATTATAAGTGACAATCTTTTCTTCAACTTTAATAGGTGCAGCTACTTTTACTTCTATGGGAGGATGATATGTAAACCACTTCTCCTTGGGGAGATCAACATGAGTAGCAAAATATTCATAGAAAGAAGCTATTATCTCAGAGTCAAGTCCATATTTAGTGCTAAATTTACGGAAAACATCGGTATTCATAAAAGATTTAACACAATCATACCTAGGTGTCATACCTGACTCCTTACCTTTGTCGAGGTCCCAATCTTCAGAGTTGCGTTTAATTCTTTCCAATAAATCCCATTTGAATTCAATAGTCTTCATCATAAAAGAGCCAACACAAGAAGTATCAAGCATGGTGCGATTACTATCAGAAAGCCGAGCATAATTTTTTTGAATAATCATTTCTCTTGAGAGCTCATGATTGGGGCATGAATATAACATTGATTTAAGCCTCCCCCAAGATTGAGCGATACTTTCTCCTTCGCGAGGCCAAAAGTTATATATATATAATTGCGATCACGATGAACAAGATGCATAGGATAAAAATTCTGATGAAATTCCAATTTCAATCGTTTGTAGTTCCACGACCCCATATCATCACATAGCCTATACCATATCGATGCATCCCCCTTCGAAGATAAAGGGAAGACCTTCTTCTTAACAACATCTTCGGCTACACCTGCAAGCTTAAATAATCCACAAACTTTATCCACATATATTAGATGCTCATCAGGATGCTTTGTTTCATCTCCTACAAAAGGATTAGCTAGTAGTTTTTCTATCATACCCGAAGGAATTTCAAAGCAGACATTTTCATTTTCAGTAGGTTCAGCAGGTTGAGGAGCAACTCTTTGCTCTACTGGTCGGGGTGAAGATACCCCGAACAAGCCCTCAGAGGATTACTTTCCATAGTAATAAGTGACAGTAAATTTCAGCACACTATATAATTTTTTCCTTACCAAATTCCACCTACCAAAGGCGCTTCACTCCCCAGCAACGGCGCCAGAAAAGAGTCTTGATGACCCACAAGTATAGGGGATCTATCGTAGTCCTTTCAATAAGTAAGAGTGTCGAACCCAACAAGGAGCAGAAGGCAATGATAAGCGGTTTCCAGCAAGGTATTCTCTGCAAGTATTGAAATAAGTGGTAACAGATAGTTTTGTGATAGGATAATTTGTAACGAGCAACAAGTAAAAAAAGTAAATAAAGTGCAGCAAGGTGGCCCAATCCTTTTTGTAGCAAAGGACAAGTCTGGACAAACTCTTATATAGAGAAAAGCACTCCCGAGGACACATGGGAATATCATCAAGCTAGTTTTCATCACGCTCATATGATTCACGTTCGGTACTTTGATAATTTGGTATGTGGGTGGACCGGTGCTTGGGTACTGTCCTTACTTGGACAAGCATCCCACTTATGATTAACCTCTATTGCAAGCATTCGCAAATACAACAAAAGTATTAAGGTAAACCTAACCATAGCATGAAATATATGGATCCAAATCAGCCCCTTACGAAGCAACGCATAAACTAGGGTTTAAGCTTCTGTCACTCTAGCAACCCATCATCTACTTATTACTTCCCAATGCCTTCCTCTAGGCCCAAATAATGGTGAAGTGTTATGTAGTCGATGTTCACATAACACCACTAGAAGAGAGACAACATACATCTCATCAAAATATCGAACGAATACCAAATTCACATGACTACTAATAGCAAGACTTCTCCCATGTCCTCAAGAACAAACGTAACTACTCATAAAGCATGAACATGTTCATAATCAGAGGGGTATTAATATGCTTATAGGATATGAACATATGATCTTCCACCAATTAAACCAACTAGCATCAACTACACGGAGTAATTAACACTACTAGCAACCTACTAGCACCAATCCCGGACTTGGAGACAAGAATTGGATACAAGAGATGAACTAGAGTTTTGAGAGGAGCATTGGTGATGATGATGGCGATGATTTCCCCCTCCCGGAGGGAAGTTTCCCCGGCAGAATAGCTCTGCCAGAGCCCTAGATTGGTTCTGCCAAGGTTCCGCCTCGTGGCGGCGGAGTTTCGTCCGAGAAGATGGCTTATGATTTTTTTCCATTGAAAGACTTCATATAGCAGAAGATGGCCACCAGAGGGCCACCAGGGGGCCCACGAGGTAGGGGGCGCGCCCAGGGGGTAGGGCGCGCCCCCACCCTCGTGGGCAGGGTGTGGCCCCCTGGTGAACTTCTTCCACTGAGTATTTTTTATATATTCCGAAAACGTCTTCCGTGAAGTTTCAGGACTTTTGGAGCTGTGCAGAATAGGTCTCTAATATTTGCTCCTTTTCCAGCCCAGAATCCTAGCTGCCGACATTCTCCCGCTTTATGTAAACCTTGTAAAATAAAAGAGAATAGGCATAAGTATTGTGACATAATGTGTAATAACAGCCCATAATGCAATAAATATCGATATAAAAGCATGATGCAAAATGGACATATCAAGGCGCTTCCTCCGGCGCCACCCGTCTGTCCCTCTGTCACCCACCAGTGCTATATAAACCGCTGCCCCGGTGCCCCGGCCATAGCCGCAGTCATCCCTCTCTGCATCACTCCTCGCCATGGATCCCTCTGTAGCCAAAGCTCTCTGGGACGGGCTGATGTCGAAGCAGAAGAAGGCCATGGCCGCAATTGCTGCCAACTGGCAGGCTGACAGGTAGCCAGAGGACGCCTCCTCTGATGACGTGCAAATGGAGGACACCTCCTCCGATGAGCCAGTGCCACCCTCCTCTTCCTTTGCGGCACCCTCCCCCTACGCTCCACCCTCGCCAGTGCATTGCATCATGACCATCGGCGAGGCCCGTGCCCGTCATATGGACATGGTGCGAGAGGAGCGGGAAGACCAGTTCCGGCAGGCGCATGCCTACGCCAACTACAACCACAACCTCCTCCATGAGCATATGCATGCGGGGGAGCAGGTCACCGCCAGCAGGGCGGTCGCGCCGGACGCGGACCTGGTGGAGTAGGAGGCGGTGCTCGAGTCCTACCGCTCTACCCGCAAGATCTGCCTCGCCCATTGGCGGTACCGGCAGCGAGTAGCGGCCAACAAGGAGTGCGACGACGAAGCGGGCGAGGCGTTGTTCGGAGACACGGACGACGAGGAGGCCCCGCCCCGGCCCCACGTCCATGGGTGCCGCCGGCGGTGAGGAAGAGTAGTGCGCAGTAGGTCACCGCCGCTCGTGTCCCAGGAAGGCCACCGCTCCTCCCCTCCCGTCGAGGCCAAGCTTGGTGGACTGAGCATCTTGGCCAATTAGTCGCTTGGCGGCGACGTGGAGGCAGACAACTTCAGTTTCGAGGCTCCGGAGGCGGAGCTAGAGAGCGCCGAGGCGGAACTCGAGACAGTGAAACTTCAGTTCTCGGGGCTGATGGTCGGACACGAGGACCAGATGCCGGCGATCATTTAGATTAATTATACTCCAGAGCCCGCCTAGCACCGCTTTGATGTATTTGTAGTGAAATCCATCATGTTTATATGAAATCCGGCGTGTTTATATGAAATCCGGACTTGTTTGAATGAATTTCGTTCGGTTGGTTCAAGTTGTTGTGAAAATATATGCGGCTACAGTTGGATGGCTGGCTCCCGCATCCGTGTCCGCGGGAGAAAATTTGCGGGTTGCCGTTGGAGATGCCCTTATTTACGAAAAAAGATATGTTATTTCAACTGCTTTTACCGTACAAGTTCATATTTCTGATTTATTTCAGGACTTCCGGTGATGTGATGTGTGTAAGTGCGAGGAGAGCTTTCTGTCAACTATGGCGTTTATGACGACTAATCTCAAAAGAATGTGCCAGTTCAGTCACTCAGAGGTGTTCATAGGGTAGTGTGCGTGTGTGAGGTCATAGAGGTAAGTATCTGCGTGTATGTATAGGCGTCTGCGTCTATACCGTATTAAAAAAACCCAAGAAATTCTTTTTTTTGCACACACACTAGACAGTCCAGCGAACAAAGAAAACCGAGGTGGGGCAGAGATTTAAGCCCAACACCAGTCGCTAGGCTGAGGAACATGTTTCTTAGGCTGCCCGTAATGGAAGTATTATAGGTAGTATTATGCATGCCAACTAAGCAATTTTAATGAGGTGGCATGGAATTAAATGAAGAAATAGAGGCTTGAGTATCATATCATGATACCGTATCATATTAAATGATGTGCTATTTTGTGTCATGCATAGCAATAAATGTAGTCCTCTATGATACCAACATATGATACTATGTATTAGGGATGCAGTATTATAGATTAGTATGATATGCATGATACTAGTGTATAATACTCCTCATTACAATCAACTTTAGTCTGTTCCGGGCGTTAAAGCATGGAATAGGAGGGTCTCCTCCTCCCTAGTTAGAAAACAAAATAAAAAGTGTTCATCGCCTAAATTGCGGGAGAGACCCAAACTCCTTTCTCCTAGGTTGTCCTCCGCCGGCTCATCGCGATGGCCGGCGACGGATTCCCTTCACCTCCCGCCGGCTCTCTGGCGTCCTGTTCGAGTGAAAGTGAAACTCGGTGAGATTTTCTCGCCTTCACCTCCCTGCCATTGTTTGTTTTCTTTTAGTTTGTGAACTAGCACAATCAACGTTGAGACACAGCCTCGGTCCCAGGTTCGTGCTGATCGTATCGGCTCCTTGGAGGCTCTTCCTCTTTTGTCAAAATCACGGACATGGATCTCTGTCAAAAAACTATTGTTGGCGGTGAAGCAGTTTGGTACTACTAGTAGTTGTTTATTTTGACATACATACAATGACTGTAGTTTTTTTTTCTTCTGAATCAATGTCCCTAGCTATATTTCCACCATCTTCACCGTAACAATCACTCACACATCATCGTGCTTGTTTTGATCAGGGCCCTGGAGCATGTCGAGGAGGTGAGCAGCATTGAGCTTGGGGGTGGAAGCAAGGATCTGTCTAAGTTTGAGACCCTCACGCTGAACGACACACCTCACACACTTGAATCAACTGACGAGTATGTCCATATTTATTTTGTCCTTCCTTTTCGTAAGTTAATAATTGTTTTGTTGAAATGTTGGGTACTTTTTATGACCCATATGGTTGCACTAATGGGTAGTAAATTGTTTGACATTGACTAAAGCATGGATGTAAATGTTTCTAGAACCTGGTTAGTGAACCCCGCGTAGTGAACTTGTATTATATTCATACAAGAATACTATAATCAAAGGTTCTCGGGTTTTTATCATTTATGCCACTAGTTGTGTCCCACTACTCAGTTTTGCCATTAGAAGTTACAACTTCTCAAAAATGCCATCGATCTGTGAGATGCTTGCTCAAAAATGCCATTAGATATCTCAAAAATGCCATCGTTCCGTTAGATGTTTGCTCAAAAATGCCATTAGACATTGTTATTTTCACATCAAAACCGTTGACCATCTTATATGACAAAAATAAGCCTAAACCCACATGTCAGTTCTCTCTATCCCAAGTGTGGTCCCACTTTTCAGGAGTAATCAAGCGAATAATTTTACAAGAAAATAAGAACATTGTTGGGATCAAGTGGGCCCCATACTTTAATGTAGTGAGACAGAGGGAGAGCTTGCATGTTGGTTCATAGGTATTTATGTCATTAAAACATGGCAAAAGAGATTTGAGATCACAATGATGATGTCCAGTGACATTTTTGAGCATGTGTCTAATGAAGCGATGTCATTTTCGAGCAGTTAGAATTCCTAGTGGCAAAACTGAGTAGTGGGACACAATCGGTGGCATAAATGATAAAAACCCAAGGTTCAAAGTGAATAAAGCAAGGTTTATTACAAGACTTCTCTCCTATATCTAAGCAAAGAGTGCTTTGTTTATTAATGCAAGTTTAATTAAATTGAGAATCAGTTTATTGCATCTTGTCCCATGTTGTCTTGTATATCTATCTAGGTCACATTATGAACCATGTTTTGCTGACCGAATTCTGATATTTCTATCCAGGCAGGGGATAATTGGAGAATTTTATCCACTTGACCATGAAGGTGATATAGAATTTGAGATGAGACAAGATGAAGAACAAGCTCAATTTTTCCAAGCACAAGAATATTGGCCACTCGACTTTGAAACTATTAGAGAATATTCAGACATGCAAGTTGAAAAACAAACCCAATCAGTCCAAGCACGAGGACAACATACCTATGCTTCTAAGAAAGAAGAAATTGCTGCAAATGCGAAACGATGGATGAGCGAGGAGGCGATGGTGGCTTTCAAAAGATACATCGAGAGCAAAGATGATCTTAAGGTTCTCCACGCCTGCCCTAAAATCTTTTTAATTGTTGGGACTATAGAGGAGTATGACTAACACTTGTTTCATCTTAGGGAGTTGATTATGAATTTGACGAGCTTGTCCATCAATGTTTTAGTGTGGAGAATTATTTAAAGATATTTCATCACTTTAACTTTACTGTCAAGGTAAAGAAGCCTGGCTCAGCTGATTGGACATCGGCGATGTACTTTGCCGAGGTCAAATCAATATGTATGATGAAACTATATGCCTGTTATCCTTTGGAGCAAGATCGATATGGTATGGAAAATTTTCACCTTATGACTTGTAGTGACCTAGAAAGATTCTAACATTGTGATTTACTTTGGCAGGTGAATGTTATGCATGTGAGAAGCAAGGAATGGGTGTATTGAGGCATTAAAAGGGATATACGATATGGCTAGGGAAGATATACAACCTCCCTTCTATTATGAGGACAGTGACTCTGATGAATTCGATCCAACAATGGGGGGAGTGAATCTTCTGATGAGGATATGAGTTGATGAATGGCCTTGTCCTTTATTCTCGTATATACTGCAAGTTAGCTGTATCTCCTGTATGCTCTTTTTTTCTCTGGTAAAAGCTCTTCATGCTCTTGGTCTATTGATACAATTCAAATTGCTACTCATAGTTGATTTGAGAATGCCAATGTGTATAATGTATTAATGTATGGGGAACGTTTATATACGGCGCGACGGCGCAACTTTCAGCCGGCCACGTTCGCTCACGCGCACTACGCGCACACCACGCTAGCTCGGCGCACCTTTTGGCCGGCCGTGTTCGCTCACGGGCACTACACGCGCACCACGCTAGCTTTTATCCCACGCTGGCGCAGTCTTAGGGTGTGTTTGGTTGCAGTAGTGAATAGTATCTGTGTTGCATACACATCTCAACCTAGTCTAGCTCTGGAAAAACAGCCTCATATGCGACATCTGCAAGTTATTTGGTTGCCTGCATATGGATTTCCTACATTACGGGATTAACTTTGGCACGTTGTTTGGTTGCCTGCATTGTCTCGACGCATACAACTACATGCTGTTTGGTTGCCTGCATGGGGTATGATTAAGAGCTAGCACTTGCACTTAGCATACATGGTTAAGAGCTAGCAGAGGAAGGGGGAGAAGAAATGCAGTGTGCGCCGGGCGATGGCAATTGCGGTGGATAGTGGCTGTGGCGCCGTGTCCGACATGACGAGCTTGGAGTCGTGGGAGAGCGACCCCGTCGGCGGCACGACGAGCGACACCGTCGACGAACTAGTTGCGATGCTCGCGTAAAGATAGTGGACAGGGGAGGAGAATGCAGTGCTCGTGCCATGGTATCGTCTGTGCGGTAGGACGAGAGAGGAGGCCGAGATGATCGACGCCGGAAACGACTCTAGTGTAGTGGGACGAGAGAGAGGAGGCCGAGAGGAGGCCAAGATGACCGACTCCGTCGGCGGAGCGGTGAACTGTAGTGTGTGCGCCATTGCAGCGTTAGTGCAGTAGGAGGACGACAGAGAGTAGGCCGAGATGAGCGACGCCGGAAACGACTCTAGTGTAGTAGGATGCGGGCAAGGAGATCAAGGGGAAGGGCGTCGGCGTCGAGAGGGACGAACATGAGGGCTTTGAGCAGAGGACAGAGGAGCTCGACATGGCGGCGTCAGTGCAGTAGACTGCTATTCAAAGAGAGATGAAGCTACGATCATCGAAACCAAAAACTTACAACACGAATGTTGTGAGGAACTGCGAGATTAGGCTGTTGGTCAAAGGAAATTTCAAATGATCGATCGTGCACGACGAATCTGACAAAATTCGTCCAGAATAGCTCCAAACGGAAAGACGAAGTGAAGAACTTACGACCGACGAAACTACGAACCGATCGCCTGAATGGAACCGTAATATCGAGGTGCATCCTTTTCGTGTAGAGCTTACCTTGAACCGAAACACTGTTGTGTAGATCAGATGGAGGAGATTAGATATGAGCTTACTGGAGGTTGAAGAAGACCTCACGTAATCACCTCGCATCCCTCCCGTCTCCACTCATGCAAGGGCCCACTGTCTTGCGCTCGGCTCGGTCTGGCTCGTGAGAAACTACCGATTCGAGCGTTTCCAGCGAGCCAGGCTCTGGGCTGCTTTAAGAAGCGTGCGATGCCGGCCCAACAGTGAAACCAGGCAACCAAACAGGCCTCTTGCTTCCCGCGCGGGCCTGATTGGGCTCTATGCAGGCAATCAAACACGCCCTTAGCAAACTGCTCCCCCACGTCTCATGCTATGGGCCCGCGCGACTGCCCTTCTTTTCTCCCTTAGTTATCTCTTACCTTATTTGTTAGTACGTTTTTCTACCTCCAGCCACATTAAATTCTACTCTGCTACAATGTGTTGCATCCGGCTGAGAAAAGCGCTGCAACCCACGCAATAAAAAGCTGGAACCGACGAATAAAAAAGCTGGAAACGAAAGGCGGCGGATTTTTGCGAAGTGAGATTTGCTGGAACCAACAAAGTCAGTGCTACAACTGTGTAGAAAAGATGTTGCAACCGCGGAGGGTGGCAAACAAGAGTTTTGTTGGAAGTACCGACATGAGCTGAAACCAGAAGTTGTTTTTGTTGCAACCGGCAATCACAAAAGCTACAACCAGTAATCACAAAAACTACAACCGTTCGATTTGAAAGCTTTAACCAGCGGTATATAAAGCTTGAACAAGACACCATTGACTGAAAAAAGCTTCAATAGTTCATGTGAAAGCTTCAAACCGTATTCGAAAAAGCTTCCAACGGCGGAATAGAGAAGTTTCATCTGACCACTACGAAATAATAAAAATGTACAACCGTCATTTTGGAAAGCTTCAACCGTTGAGCTGAAGAGCTTCAACCGTTTTTATAGAAAGCTTCAACCCGCGAGTACACAACGAAAAAGTTGCAATCGTTGATGTGAAAAGCTTCAACCCTATTTTTGAAAAGCTTCAACCCGACGTCATAAAGCTGGAACTGGCCGAAGGAAATATGCCCTAGAGGCAATAATAAAGTTATTATTTATTTCCTTATTTCATGATAAATGTTTATTATTCATGCTAGAATTGTATTAACCGGAAACTTAGTACATGTGTGGATACATAGATAAACATAGTGTCACTAGTTTGCCTCTACTTGATTAGCTCGTTGAATCAATGATGGTTATGTTTCCTAGCCATAGACATGAGTTGTCATTTTATTAACGGGATCACATCATTAGAGAATGATGTGATTGACTTGACCCATCCGTTAGCTTAGCACGATGATCGTTTAGTTTATTACTATTGCTTTATTCATAACTTATACATGTTCCTATGGCTATGAGATCATGCAACTCCCGAATACCGGAGGAACACTTTGTGTGGTACCAAATGTCACAACGTAACTGGGTGATTATAAAGGTGCTCTACAGGTGTCTCCGATGGTGTTTGTTGAGTTGACATAGATCGAGATTAGGATTTGTCACTCCGATTGTCGGAGATGTATCTTTGGGCCCTCTCGGTAATGTACATCACTATAAGCCTTGCAAGCAATGTAGCTAATGAGTTAGTTACGGGATGTAGCATTACAAAACGAGTAAAGAGACTTGCCGGTAACGAGATTGAACTAGGTATTGAGATACCGACGATCAAATCTCGGGCAAGTAACATACGGATGACAAAGGGAACAACATATATCGTTATGCGGTTTGACCGATAAAGATCTTTGTAGAATATGTAGGAACCAATATGAGCATCCGGGTTCTGCTATTGGTTATTGACCGGAGAGTCTCGGTCATGTCAACATAGTTCTCGAACCCATAGGGTCCGCACGCTTAACGTTCGGTGACGATCATATTATGAGTTTATGTGTTTTGATGTACCGAAGATAGTTCAGAGTCCCGGATATGATCAAGAACATGACGAGGAGTCTCAAAATGGTTGAGACATAAAGATTCCGGATGAGATCGGGCATTTACCGATGTACCGAGTGAAGGAAATATGCCCTAGAGGCAATAATAAAGTTATTATTTATTTCCTTATATCATGATAAATGTTTATTATTCATGCTAGAATTGTATTAACCGGAAACATAATACATGTGTGAATACATAGATAAACAGAGTGTCACTAGTATGCCTCTACTTGACTAGCTCGTTAATCAAAGATGGTTATGTTTCCTAACCATGAACAAAGAGTTGTTATTTGATTAACGGGATCACATCATTAGTTGAATGATCTGATTGACATGACCCATTCCATTAGCTTAGCACCCGATCGTTTAGTATGTTGCTATTGCTTTCTTCATGACTTATACATGTTCCTATGACTATGAGATTATGCAACTTCCGTTTGCCGGAGGAACACTTTGTGTGCTACCAAACATCACAACGTAACTGGGTGATTATAAAGGTGCTCTACAGGTGTCTCCAAAGGTACATGTTGGGTTGGCGTATTTCGAGATTAGGATTTGTCACTCCGATTGTCGGAGAGGTATCTCTGGGCCCTCTCGGTAATACACATCACTGAAGCCTTGCAAGAATTGCAACTAATGAGTTAGTTGCGGGATGATGTATTATGGAACGAGTAAAGAGACTTGCCGGTAACGAGATTGAACTAGGTATGGGATACCGACGATCGAATCTCGGGCAAGTAACATACCAGTGACAAAGGGAACAACGTATGTTGTTATGCGGTCTGACCGATAAAAGATCTTCGTAGAATATGTAGGAGCCAATATGAGCATCCAGGTTCCGCTATTGGTTATTGACCGGATACGTGTCTCGGTCATGTCTACATTGTTCTCGAACCCGTAGGGTCCGCACGCTTAAGGTTACGATGACAGTTATATTTTGATGTACCGAAGTTTGTTCGGAGTCTCGGATGTGATCACGGACATGACGAGGACTCTTGAAATGGTCGAGACGTAAGATCGATATATTGGACGACTATATTCGGACATCGGAAAGGTTCCGGGTGAAATCGGGATTTTAGGGGAGTACCGGAGAGTTACGGGAATACGTATTGGGCCTTATTGGGCCATACGGGAAAGAAGAAAAAGGGCCTCAAGGGTGGCCGCACCCCTCCCCTTGGTCTGGTCCGAATTGGACTAGGGAAGGGGGGCGCCCCCTTCCTTCCTTCTCCTTTTCCCTTCCTCTTTTCCTATTCCATATGGGAGGTGGAATCCTACTAGGACTAGGGAGTCCTAGTAGGACTCCACACTTGGCGCGCCCCCTCCTAGGGCCGGCCTCCTCCTCCCTTGCTCCTTTATATACGGGGGCAGGGGGGCACCTCTTGACACAAGTTGATCCACGTGATCATATTCTTAGCCGTGTGTGGTGCCCCCTTCCATCATAATCCTCGATAATATTGTAGCGGTGCTTAGGCGAAGCCCTGCGACAGTAGTACATCAAGATTGTCACCACGCCGTCGTGCTGACGGAACTCTTCCCCGACACTTTGCTGGATCGGAGTCCGGGGATCGTCATCGAGCTGAACGTGTGCTAGAACTCGGAGGTGCCGTAGTTTCGGTGCTTGATCGGTCGGGCCGTGGAGACGTACGACTACATCAACCAAACACTTTCGTTGTTGATCTACAAGGGTACGTAGATTACACTCTCCCCCTCTCGTTGCTATGCATCACCATGATCTTGGGTGAGCGTAGGAATTTTTTTGAAATTACTACGAAACGCAACAGTGGCATCCGAGCCTAGGTTTTATATGTTGATGTTATATGCACGAGTAGAACACAAGTGAGTTGTGGGCGATATAAGTCATACTGCTTACCAGCATGTCATACTTTGGTTCGGCAGTATTGTTGGACGAAGCGGCCCGGACCGACATTACGCGTACGCTTACGCGAGACCGGTTCTCCCGACGTGCTTTGCACAAAGGTGGCTAGCGGGTGACAGTTTCTCCAACTTTGGTTGAACCGAGTGTGGCTACGCCCGGTCCTTGTGAAGGTTAAAATAGCACCAACTTGACAAACTATCATTGTGGTTTTGATGCGTAGGTAAGATTGGTTCTTGCTTAAGCCCGTAGCAGCCACGTAAAACTTGCAACAACAAAGTAGAGGACGTCTAACTTGTTTTTGCAGGGCATGTTGTGATGTGATATGGTCAAGACATGATACTAAATTTTATTGTATGAGATGATCATGTTTTGTAACCGAGTTATCGGCAACTGGCATGAGCCATATGGTTGTCGCTTTATTGTATGCAATGCAATCGCGCTGTAATGCTTTACTTTATCACTAAGCGGTAGCCATAGTCGTGGAAGCATAATATTGGAGAGACGACAACGATGCTACGATGGAGATCAAGGTGTCGCGCCGGTGACGATGGTGATCACGACGGTGCTTCGAAGATGGAGATCACAAGCACAAGATGATGATGGCCATATCATATCACTTATATTGATTGCATGTGATGTTTATCTTTTATGCATCTTATCTTGCTTAGATTGTCGCTAGCATTATAAGATGATCTCTCACTAATTATCAAGAAGTGTTCTCCCTGAGTATGCACCATTGCGAAAGTTCTTCGTGCTGAGACACCACGTGATGATCGGGTGTGATAGGCTCTACGTTCAAATACAACGGGTGCAAAACAGTTGCACACACGGAATACTCAGGTTATACTTGACGAGCCAAGCATATACAGATATGGCCTCGGAACACGGAGACCGAAAGGTCGAGCGTGAATCATATAGTAGATACGATCAACATAGTGATGTTCACCAATGAAACTACTCCATCTCACGTGATGATCGGACATGGTTTAGTTGATTTGGATCACGTAATCACTTAGAGGATAAGAGGGATGTCTATCTAAGTGGGAGTTCTTAAGTAATATGATTAATTGAACTTAAATTTATCATGAACTTAGTCCTGGTAGTATTTTGCAAATTATGTTGTAGATCAATAGCTCGCGTTGTTGCTTCCCTGTGTTTATTTTGATATGTGCCTAGAGAAAATTGTGTTGAAAGATGTTAGTAGCAATGATGCGGATTGGATCCGTGATCTGAGGTTTATCCTCATTGCTGCACAGAAGAATTATGTCCTTGATGCACCGCTAGGTGACGGATCTATTGCAGGAGCAGATGCAGACGTTATGAACGTTTGGCTAGCTCAATATGATGACTACTTGATAGTTTAGTGCACCATGCTTAATGGCTTAGAATCGGGACTTCAAAGACGCTTTGAACGTCATGGAGCATATGAGATGTTCCAGGAGTTGAAGTTAATATTTCAAGCAAATACCCGAGTTGAGAGATATGTAGTCTCCAACAAGTTCTATAGCTAAAAGATGGAGGAGAATCGCTCAACTAGTGAGCATGTGCTCAGATTGTCTGAGTACTACAATCGCTTGAATCAAGTGGGAGTTAATCTTCCAGATAAGATAGTGATTGACAGAATTCTCTAGTCACCATCACCAAGTTAGTAGAACTTCGTGATGAACTATGATATGCAAGGGATAACGGAAACGATTCCCAAGCTCTTCGTAATGCGTAAATTGACGAAGGTAGAAATCGAGAAAAACATCAAGTGTTGATGGTAGACAAGACCACTAGTTTTAAGAAAAGGGCAGAGGGAAGAAGGGGAACTTCAAGAAGAAAACAAGCAAGTTGCTGCTCAAGTGAAGAAGCCCAAGTCTGGTCCTAAGCCTGAGACTAAGTGTTTCTACTGCAAAGGGACTGGTCACTGGAAGCGGAACTACCCCAAGTGATTGGCAGATAAGAAGGATGGCAAAGTGAACATAAGTATATTTGATATACATGTTATTGATGTGTACTTTACTAGTGTTTATAGCAACCCCTCAGTATTTGATACTAGTTCAGTTGCTAAGATTAGTAACTCGAAACGGGAGTTGCAGAATAAACAGAGACTAGTTAAGGGTGAAGTGACGATGTGTGTTGGAAGTGGTTCCAAGATTGATATGATCATCATCGCACACTCCCTATACTTTCGGGATTAGTGTTGAACCTGAATAAGTGTTATTTGGTGTTTGCGTTGAGCATGAATATGATTTGATCATGTTTATTGTAATACGGTTATTCATTTAAGTAAGAGAATAAATTGTTGTTCTGTTTACATGAATAAAACCTTATATGGTTACACACCCAATGAAAATAGTTCGTTGGATCTCGATCGTAGTGATACACATAATCATAATATTGAAACCAAAAGATGCAAAGTTAATAATGATAGTGCAACTTATTTGAGCACTGCCGTTTAGGTCATATTGGTGTAAAGCGCATGAAGAAACTCCATGCTGATGGGATTTTGGAATCACTTGATTATGAATCACTTGATGCTTGCGAACCATGCCTCATGGGCAAGATGACTAAGACTCCATTCTCCGGAGCGAGCAACTGACTTATTGGAAATAATACATACTGATGTATGCGGTCCGATGTGTGTTGAGGCTCATGGCAAGTATCGTTATTTTCTGAACTTCACAGATGATTTGAGCAGATATGGGTATATCTACTTGATGAAACATAAGTCTGAAACATTTGAAAAGTTCAAAGAATTTCAGAGTGAAGTGGAAAATCATCGTGACAAAGAAAATAAAGTTTCTACGATCTGATCGCGGAGACAAATATTTGAGTTGCGAGTTTGGTCTTCAATTAAAACAATGTGGAATAGTTTCACAAACTCATGCCACATGGAACACCACAGCATAATGGTGTGTCCGAACGTCATAACCGTACTTTATTAGATATGGGGCGAACTATGATGTCTCTTACCAATCTACCACTATCGTTTTGGGATTATGCATTAGAGACAACTACATTCACGTTAAATAGGGCACCATCTAAATCCGTTGAAACGACACCGTATGAACTATGGTTTGGCAAGAAACCTAAGCTGTCGTTTCTTAAAGTTTGAGGTTGCAATGCTTATGTGAAAAAGTTTCAACCTGATAAGCTCAAACCCAAATCGGAGAAGTGCGTCTTCATAGGATACCCAAAAGAAAATGTTGGGTACACCTTCTATCACAGATCCGAAGGCAAGATATTCGTTGCTTTGAATGGATCCTTTCTAGAGAAGGAATTTCTCTCGAAAGAAGTGAGTGGGAGGAAAGTAGAACTTGATGAGATAACTGTACCTGCTCCTTTATTGGAAAGTAGTTCATCACAGAAATCTGTTCTTGTGACTACTACACCAATTAGTAAGGAAGCTAATGATGATGATCATGTAACTTCAGATCAAGTCACCACCGAATCTCGTAGGTAAACCAGAGTGAGATCCGCACCAGAGTGGTACGGTAATCCTGTTCTGGAAGTCATGTTACTATACCATGACGAACTTGCGAACTATGAGGAAGCGATGATGAGCCCAGATTCCGCAAAATGGCTTGAGGCCATGAAATCTGAGATGGGATCCATGTATGAGAACAAAGTATGGACTTTGGTTGACTTGCCTGATGATCGGGAAGCAATTGAGAATAAATGGATCTTCAAGAGGAAGACGGACGCTGATAGTAGTGTTACTATCTACAAAGCTAGAATTGTCGCAAAAGGTTTTCGACAAGTTCAAGGTGTTGACTACGATGAGAGTTTCTCACTCGTATCTATGCTTAAATCTGTCCGAATCATGTTAGCAATTGCCGCATTTTATGAAATCTGGCAAATGGATAACAAAACTGCAATCCTTAATGGATTTCTTAAAGAAGAGTTGTATATGATGCAACCAGAAGTTTTTGTCAATCCTAAAGGTGTTAACAAAATATGCAAACTCCAGCGATCCATCTATGGACTGGTGTAAGCATCTCGGAGTTGGAATATACGCTTTGATAAGTTGATCAAAGCATATAGTTTTATACAGACTTGTGGTGAAGCCTGTATTTACTAGAAAGTGAGTGGGAGCACTACAACATTTCTGATAAGTATATGTGAATGACATATTGTTGATCAGAGACAATGTAGAATTATTCTGCAAAGCATAAAGGAGTGTTTGAAAGGAGTTTTTCAAAGAAAGACCTCGGTGAAGCTGCTTACATATTGAGCATCAAGATCTATAGAGATAGATCAAGACGCTTGATAAGTTTTTTTTCAATAAGTACAAACCTTGACAAGATTTTGAAGTAGTTCAAAATGGAGCAGTCAAAGAAAGAGTTCTTGCCTGTGTTACAAGGTGTGAAGTTGAGTAAGACTCAAAGCCCGACCACGGCAGAAGATAGAAAGATAACGAAAGTCATTCCCTATGCCTTAGTCATAGGTTCTATAAAGTATGCCATGCTGTGTACCAGATCTATTGTATACCATACACTGAGTTAAGAAAGGGAGTGCAATAGTGATGTAGGAGTAGATCAATGGACAGCGGTCAAAATTATCCTTACTGGAATAAGGATATGTTTCTCGATTACGGAGGTGACAAAAGGTTCGTCGTAAAGGGTTACGTCGATGCAAGTTTTGACACTGATCCAGATGACTCTAAGTCTCAATCTGGATACATATTGAAAGTGGGAGCAATTAGCTAGAAGTAGCTCCATGCAGAGCATTGTTGACATAGAAATTTGCAAAATACATGCGGATCTGAATGTGGCAGACCCGTTGACTAAACTTCTCTCACAAGAAAAACATAATCACTTTTTGGGTCTTAATCACATATCGATGTGAACTAGATTATTGAATCTAGTAAACCCTTTGGGTGTTAGTCACATGGAGATGTGAACCAATCACATAAAGATTTGAACTATTGATGTTAAATCACATGGCGATGTGATCTAGATTATTGACTCTAGTGCAAGTGGGAGACTGAAGGAAATATGCCCTAGAGGCAATAATAAAGTTATTATTTATTTCCTTATATCATCATAAATGTTTATTATTCATGCTAGAATTGTATTAACCGGAAACATAATACATGTGTGAATACATAGACAAACAGAGTGTCACTAGTATGCCTCTACTTGACTAGCTCGTTAATCAAAGATGGTTATGTTTCCTAACCATGGACAAAGAGTTATTATTTGATTAACGGGATCATATCATTAGTTGAATGATCTGCTTGACATGACCCATTCCATTAGCTTAGCACCCGATCGTTTAGTATGTGGCTATTGCTTTCTTCATGACTTATACATGTTCCTATGACTATGAGATTATGCAACTCCCATTTGCCGGAGGAACACTTTGTGTGCTACCAAACATCACAACGTAACTGGGTGATTATAAAGGTGCTCTACAGGTGTCTCCAAAGGTACATGTTGGGTTGGCGTATTTCGAGATTAGGATTTGTCACTCCGATTATCGGAGAGGTATCTCTGGGCCCTCTCGGTAATACACATCACTAAAGCCTTGCAAGCATTGCAACTAATGAGTTAGTTGCGGGATGATGTATTACGGAACGAGTAAAGAGACTTGCTGGTAACGAGATTGAACTAGGTATTGAGATACCGACGATCGAATCTCGGGCAAGTAACATACCGATGACAAAGGGAACAACGTATATTGTTATGCGGTCTGACCGATAAAGATCTTCGTAGAATATGTAGGAGCCAATATGGGCATCCAGGTCCCGCTATTGGTTATTGACCAGAGACGTGTCTCGGTCATGTCTACATTGTTCTCGAACCCGTAGGGTACGCATGCTTAAGGTTTCGATGATAGTTATATTATGAGTTTATGAGTTTTGATGTATCGAAGGAGTTCGGAGTCCCGGATGAGATCGGGGACATGACGAGGAGTGTCAAAATGGTCGAGACGTAAAGATCGATATATTGGACGACTATATTCGGACATCGGAAAGGTTCCGAGTGATTCGGGTATTTTTCGGAGTACCGGAGAGTTACGGTTACGGGAATACTTATTGGGCCATACGGGAAAGAAGAAAAAGGGCCTCAAGGGTGGCCGCACCCCTCCCCTTGGTCTGGTCCGAATTGGACTAGGGAAGGGGGGCGTCCCCTTCCTTCCTTCTCCTTTTCCCTTCCTCTTTTCCTATTCCATATGGGAGGTGGAATCCTACTAGGACTAGGGAGTCCTAGTAGGACTCCACACTTGGCGCGCCCCCTCCTAGGGCCGGCCTCCTCCTCCCTTGCTCCTTTATATACGGGGGCAGGGGGGCACCTCTTGACACAAGTTGATCCACATGATCATATTCTTAGCCGTGTGCGGTGCCCCCTTCCACCATAATCCTCGATAATATTGTAGCGGTGCTTAGGCGAAGCCCTGCGACAGTAGTACATCAAGATTGTCACCACGCCGTCATGCTGACGGAACTCTTCCCCGACACTTTGCTGGATCGGAGTCCGGGGATCGTCATCGAGCTGAACGTGTGCTAGAACTCGGAGGTGCCGTAGTTTCGGTGCTTGATCGGTCGGGCCGTGGAGACGTACGACTACATCAACCAAACGCTTCCGTTGTCGATCTACAAGGGTACGTAGATTACACTCTCCCCCTCTCGTTGCTATGCATCACCATGATCTTGCGTGAGCGTAGGATTTTTTTTGAAATTACTACGAAACCCAACACCGAGAGGTTACCGAAACCCCCTGAAAGGTATATGGGCCTTATTGGGCCATAGTGGAAGAGAGGAGAAGGGAGCAAAGGAGGGGGCGCCCCCCCAAGCCCAATCTGAATTGGGAGGGGGGCCGGCCCCCCTTTCCTTCCTCCTCCTTCCTTCTCTCCTAATCCAACTAGGGAAAGGGGGGAATCCTACTCCCGGTGGGAGTAGGACTCCCCTTGGGGCACGCCTAGGAGGCCGGCCTCCCCCTCCACTCCTCTATATACGAGGGAGGGGGGCACCTCATAGACATACAAGTTGATCATTGATCTCTTAGCCGTGTGCGGTGCCCCCTCCACCATAATCCACCTCGGTCATATCGTAGCGGTGCTTAGGCGAAGCCCTGTTCCGGTAGCATCATCATCACCGTCATCACGCCGCCATGTTGACGAAGCTCTCCCTCGACACTTTACTGGATCGTGAGTTCGTGGGACGTCACCGAGCCGAACGTGTCCAGATCGCGGAGGTGTCGTACCTTCGATGCTAGGATCGGTCGATCGTGAAAACGTACGACTACATCAACCGCGTTGTCATAACGCTTTCGCTTACAGTCTACGAGGGTACATAGACAACACTCTTCCCTCTTGTTGCTATGCATCACCATGATCTTGCGTGTGCGTAGGATTTTTTTTTTGAAATTACTACGTTCCCCAACATTGGCACCTCACCATTGATGCAATGGTGGCACTCCTTCGCCAGAGTTGCGACCTTCGTTGGAAGGATCTGTGTGCGATGGAGCCGGCGAGAGCCACGGCGACCGGGGGAGGGCCATGCTAGGACCAAGCGACAGTGACACTGGAAAGGAGCCGGTGGCTGGGAGGACATCTAGGCGGCGGCCGACGATGATGAGGGCGGCGGCCGGCGGCCGGCGGCGACGTGGATGGCCGGCGGGCTAGCTGACGACTAGAGGAGATCACGACGGGTGCTCTGGATGAACACACAATATGCTTTTCTTAAATAACGAAGCAGGGGGAAGATGGCATCGTGTGGTATATTGGACGAATCATACGTACGCTTTGCGTTCGGCCGGCACCTAGGCGCCTATTACTCGCCTTAATAGGTTTGTCACAATGGTATTATGTGTTGTCGGTTCTAGTGTCACACTCGTATTTTTTTAATAGAGTACAGACGCAGACACCCGTACATACAAATATACATTCATCCCTATGAATGTGCGCACACACACTCCACCCCTATGAGCACCTTTGAGAGACCGAGCAGGCACATCATCTTGAAATTAACGAAGTCGCCGCAGACACATTCGTAGTTGACTTGAACGTCTTCTCTCACTGAAAGCACATCGCCAAAAGGCCTTAAATAAATTCATAAGAATGTGAGCACCAATGTTAAATCTGGGACTTGAGCTCTAGTGGTAAGAGAATATCACTGTATTTCTAACCATCCAACCACAAGTTGATTCGTCACACACTCGTATTTGCTTTGATGCGACTGGTTTACTCTGCTTTGAATTATTTCTGTCACGGCTGCAAGTTTTTATTTACCTTTTTTAACTGGTATTTCATTCAACAAAGCAAACAATACGTGTGTTTGTACATAGAAGAAATATACATGTGGACCAACATGACGTTTTGGTCAATTTGAAATACTCTGTGTTAGAACTTCCAATGCCATGCAAGAAAGTGTTTCACCCTTTTATTCAGCGGCAACTTGCAATATGTAAATCCAAACATGCCGATGGATGGGTGAATTGGCCAAGCTACCAGTAGTTACTCAGCCAATTATCATCAACCGTCATATGCCATGCCTCATGCTAGTAATTGTTTGGCACCAGACACAATTTTTGATATTCATAATTTGGCTCCACACCTTCATGGACATAGCTGAATAAGTGAAACTTTTATAGGAGTGCATGTGCATGTACCCAACACTGTGGCATGTGGTGTGTCCCCTACATAATTGTTATACTTCTACAACAAAACATTGCCAAACATATCGAAATGCATTGGGTGGGGGGGGGGCAATCCTGTCCGGATTGGGTTGTTAAGAAAAATCTTTCATCCACTTGAGACTGTTGCAATGCTATTTGTGAGGAACTAATAAAAGACAAATAACCTCATGATTTTGCTGCAGTAAAAGCTAAATTTGTGCAAATAATGACTTCACCCAGTACTATAGTATCCGATACACCCCCTAAACAACCGCAAAGCTTCAAAAAACTCATTGCCGAAAGGTTCTCAAAGCATTGGGGGGGGGGGATTCGATGAAGAGTGGACTAAAATTGGAAGTACAAAAAATTAAGACTCACCAGCCTGCAATGTGGTCTGAAATTAGACAAGAACAAGAAGCCTAGCGAATCAAAGAAAATATGAATGATTTGGCTATTAAAGATAATTCGGTTATTGATAAAGTCGAATCAAATCATACATGGGGTGAACTTAATAAAGAAAAAGAGTACTACAAGATGTTGGGGATCCATCCAAAAGCGGAATAAAGTATCGTTCAAGTTACACCACTATCATGCTCTCCCAACATATTTAAAGAGGTATGTCTAGCAAGTGATTTATCTATTTTCTGATTTGGTGCAACTTTATTTTTGATGCATATATCAGAAAAATTATTATAAAAAATCTTGAGAGACAAATGAAGAAGGGTAATTTACTTGTTAGCAGTAAATTTATTACAAAGCATATCAATCAACACATTGTACCATTAGAGAGACCGACAGTGACTTATTATTGCAGCCAAAGCTTTTCCCATTGTGTTATTTAAAGTTTATATCTAAATGGGTAGGTTTGCATGTTTCATACTTGACTTGTTTTGATTTCAAAAATCTAAAGCCAAGGTCAAATTCTATTAAGAAAATGATGATAGTTTAATTTCTCATTCAAAGATATCGGAGATAGAGTGCAAAACACAATGCATAGCTCAATGGGGTGATGCCAAATCTAAGCCATATGTCTGCTTACCTCCAAAGCCGTTCTCGCACCAAGATCGGCTAGAAGATTGGAATTATACCTTCAACTCAAGAATGTGTAATCAAATCTTTGACTTGTTGTTGAAAAATAATTATATTAGAATTCTTTATCACCATGTTATGCCATAATCCAAGGATGAATGTATTGTAAGTTCGATCATAATTTTGAGGATTGCGATATGTTTTGTCAAATAGTAAAATCGGCCATTGATAAAGGACGACTGAAATTTGTTGAAACACCAAAGGATGAGGAGTCTATTTCGATTGGCCTTGATGACCAAAAGTTTTTGCTTGGCTTCTTCAAGTTGATTCAGTAAAAGATGAGAAGGTAAAAAGTGCGGATGACCGGATCAAGCTTTCAAGTAAGGAAGTTGCTCAAGAGCACAATGAAAATATTCTTTAAGGCGAGAGTCAAATGAAGTTATGATGAAGACACCAAAAACTAGGGGGCAACAAGCAATCCAGAGGTCGATGCAAACAAAACAAAAGGAGACGATGGCCGAAATAAGCACAAGGGTAAGAAAATAAAAGTGACCTTCTACAGTTATTAGATAATTTTAAAAGGCGAGAGAATCAAAATGTGCTTATAGGCCAAACAATGCAAAGGTATCAAGATCACCCCTAGGCGCAAATCTAAAGACCAACATTGGTAAGGGGGGATTTTATTCATATTCATATCCTCCTTTTCGGTTGTCGATGCCAGTGTCCTGAATACTTTGCTATGGTAATTATTATTCATATCCATCATGAGACATATATGATTCATGGCACATTATCCATTTTATTTTAGACCATCTCGCCAAGAATATGCAGCTCCAAGAGGGTCAACATTTGATGAACAATTACATAGAAAATCCCATTTCACTCAAAAAGTATTAGTCCAGAGCTTAAGAAAGAAGAAAGAGGTGGTCACGCAAGTATATCAAGTCAACAAAGATGGACGTAAGTATGCCACTTCGGATTTGATTTCAAATAACAAAAAGGCAATTAAGATGTTGACATTGGCTACTGAAGGCAATGAGATGAAGCGATCAATTGTAGAAAGCCAAAATGTGAAATCCGGAGAAATTAATTTCAGCGTGCACAAGGTTAAAAAAGAATTGCCATTGCTTCAGGAATCATAGCTGATGCACGCACTCGGCTTATCATATTAGCAAAAGAAGAAATTGCATAAGCTTAGTGCACAAGAGCTGAAAAAGAGGAACATGGCATGGGTTCCCAAAGGAAGCACTCAAAACAAAAATTTTGTGCAAGATTCCATTACAATAAGTGCAACAAAGTTGAAGAAGGGGAAGGTTGAAGGTTGTGAACAAACAAGTAGAAGGTTTGCGCATCAAAATCTTTGGTTCCCACATTACCCATATTCTTCAACTATGACATTGAAGCCGACGCCATGAAATTCATCCTCGAATATGATTGGTTACCCTCATGGGCTTATTTTGATCTATGGATGGAATATAATTTCTTACTTCATGAAAGGGTATTACAATACATTCGATTAGCTAATTTTTGTCTAATCCAAATGGTCAATATATAAATTATCGACCGAAGAATAAAGATGATTGATATAAAATTATCTCCCTAAGCATAAAGATGACCGATATAAAGATGACCGATATAAAATTATCTCCCTAAGCGTAAAGATGACCGATATTAATTCAAACTTATGATTGGAAGTCACCATTGGATGGCTGTCTTCAAGAAGATTAAGATGGATATGAAGATGGTCAAAAGCGGAGCTCAGTCGCAAACATTGTGATAAATCTAGCAAAGTGTATGTTGGCACCAAATTATGTCAAGGCAGCAAACACCCAATTAAGACGGCGTTAAATGGTAAAGTATCCAACGGGGAAAGTTCAGTATCATCAAAACGAATGATTTTGATATTTGGATCATCTCAATCCGAGGTTGTATGCAACCCGTGGGGCCAAAACAAGGTCACATAAGCTGCAATCACTCCGGACATACCAATTGGATTTGACTCAATGAGACCGAGTGGATGTCAGAAAATTTGTCACGAAGCACTCGGTCCACTCGGTGAGAACGAACGAGACCTCTCGAAAAGTCCAAATGGAATATAAAAGAGTATAATGAGTTGACAACCGTTTACTCGGTAAGACCAAACGAAACCACTCAGGGACTCCGAAGATTGTATCATGTTTTTGTGGTTGGCAGCGGAGAAATTGGGCTGTCTATGATGCTGAGCATTTAGGGATCCATATCATGTTTCTCCTTCCCTTTTATGAGGTGTATGTTTTTTCGAAAGTAAAACTCTTCTATCTTTGACGAAGCTTATAGGAAAAGAAGTCAACATCTGCAATATCAAATCGGTATAAATTGGGGTACAAGATTAAAACACCTTATATGTCACTAATAGTTTATCTAATCTCATTCAAAGGTACTAGAAACTTTTCACCTCTTTAAAAAAATACTTATAAAACGGAACGGAGGAAGTCATAGACAACCCCGGAAACTTCTCAAAGCCTGAGAAAAGTACATATTAAGGGGGTCTAAAATGCATTTTTCAGTCAAAATCACTATAAAAACTTACGGTCATGAAGTTGCACTAAGTTATAATGTGTGTAGCGGTGAAAAAACATGGAACAAAAAAAAAATCCACAATCATCATTTTACCAAAAAAAAACTACAGAGATTATATACATTCAAACAATGGGAAAGCACCTCCCCCAAAAAATAATATAACAAAGACCAAAAGAAAGAGGCATATTTCGCAAAAAGAACAAAACAAAAGAAAGAGGCATAAAAAAAGAAGCAACAATAGTAAGGCCTGGTGCATCGTAGGAAAAAATAGGCCCACCAAACCAGGGGCTGCGACAATACGCACGCGGGAAAGCAACACATCTCGGCCAGCAAGAGAGAAAAGCCACAGAAACGACCACAACTTGTAAACCCAAACCCCAGGGGAAAAGACGAATGGGTATGCGCAGGTCGACAAAGTGTATTACTAGACACGAATCCACTTGCAATTTAATTGGATGGTTACAGATGTGAATGAGACCAAATTAAAAACCAGCTAGCAATTCGATATGAAAAAGATGCAAATTTGTATAAGAAAAGTACACATCAAAACGTACATTTTAAGAAAATATTAATAATATATATGAAAAATGTTAAACCTGTATAAAATAACACTTCATATGCATAATAAAAATGTACAATATGTATGAAAAATTAGACATCAAAACATACATTTTTACAAAGTTGTTAAGCATGTATAATTTTTTTCTGATGTATAAAAAAGTATACAGAAGTGTATGGAAAACTGTAGACATGGGTCAGAAAAATTGATATCTAAACATTTTAAAAAAACTGTTAATCATGCATTTGAATTTTTTAGTAGAAATATATAAAAAATTGTTCTGATTATTGAAAAATGTACAGGGTGTAGGAAAAAATGGACATCAAAACATATATTAAAGAAAATGTTAATCATGTACTTTAAAAATGTTAAACTTGTATGAAAAAATGTCCATGATGTATACCAAAAGGTATAATATGCGTGAAAAATATTAGACATATGTTAAAAAAGGAAAAAAAGAAAGAATGATTTTTTATGAAAAATAATAAAATGCTGAAAAACGAAAGGAAAAAAGAGAACCAAAGGAAACCGACAAAAATAATAAAGAAAAAAACAAAGAAAACCAGAGAATGAAAAAGAAAAGAAAAAAAAGCAAAACCTAGCTACAAAATAGTGGAAAACCCGATAATAACAGCTACGGGAAAAACCTACGTTATAGTGTTGGGTTGACCCGCTATTTCCCGCCCGTAGGCGAATCCTAATAGGAAATTGTACGGGCCAAAGCTCCACTGGCAAATGCCCCAGATCGAATTTAGATTCCTATTGATGTCCTAAAATTAAGCCATCTTGGGAAGTACAAGGATGAGGAATTTCAAGTACTTCCTCTGTTCATTTTTGTAAGATGTTTTAGACAGCTGAAATTGAATTGTTTTGGATGTTGTCTTAAATGTCTAAAAGGTCTTATAAAAATGAACGAAAAAAGTACTGCTATTTTTCTTTTTCTTTCAGTAACCTTGGGGCAGGCGCCCTAAGTCAACGCAAGAAGGCAAAGAAGATGTCAATAGGTTTTGACAATAAAAAAGGTGGAAGAATGCTATTACCGGCGTGAGGGCATGTACAATGATGCTATCTTAGAAATGACATGTAGGATAAATGGTGAGATAGAGGAGAGAGAACTCATAAGAAAAATGTTTGTCTTCTCTTATTTAAGGGGAGAAGAGATGATGTCTTAGCACAATATGTCTCACTACATTTTTAGGAATGACCTGTTATTGAAGATAAGCCTAAAAGATGACCCATTATAGACGTTTATTTTTGTCATCTCTAAATTACATGCAAGACTTAAGATAAAACTATTTTATCAACCATTGTACATGCCCTGATAGATACGGTCATGTAAGTCAAGAAGTCTGGAAGTGAGGGGGACAGAAGCACCATTTGCTAAAGCAGGACATTTATCTCATAATGTCGATCTAGACTCTAGACTCCATCAACAGCCGTTGCTAAAACAGTACCAGGCCGCTCAACGTACGTCGTAACGGCTTGAGGACATGGCAATCAGCTCTATCATCACAGAGCTGTTGGTGAACCAAACGTTCTGGAATGTGGATGTTCAAAGGATTCTGGCTATACCCTTACCTTTACATGAAATGTCTGATTTTATTGCATGGAGCCCTACCAAGAACGGGCTTTTCTCAGTGCGATCAGCCTATCAAATTGAATGGAATTTTCAGTTTGGTGACCTGACTCAAGTTAATGCGGGCCCTTCATCACTTGATGAGAAATGGAATTTGATATGGAGCTTATAATGCCCAGCAAAAATTAAAATCTTCATATGGCGGGTACTACATGCCGCTCTTCCATGTTGGGCAGTCCTAGCTTCTAAACACATGAAGGTTAAAATCCAATGCCCAGAATGCAGGTTGGAACCTGATAGTATACGCCACTTCTTGTTTGAATGTCCAAGATCAGTATAGGTTTGGAGACAATTGGGGTTGTATGAGATAGTAAAGAAAAAGTGCACAAAATACAAGTCTGGAGATGAAGTGATGCACGAGTTGTTGCATGTGGAAGATACAGAATTCTATATCTTGGGGCTTCCAAAAATGAGAGAGATGGTAGTCACCGCAGCTTGGTACTTGTGGTCCGAACATCGTAAAGTATACCATGGTGAGGAAATTCAAACATCCACTCGGATCGCCCTAGCTGTACGCGGACTAGCGGCAAATTTCAGTATCGCATATTCACCAAAAGCCAAACTTTGGTCTGGAGGTTGGGAAAAGCCACCAAAGGGATACATGAAATTAAATGTTGATGCGGGGTTTGATCAAGATCTACTTGAAGGATCCTTGGGGGCAATCATTCACGATCAGAGTGGACAATTCATTGCAGCGGCGAACGAAAAAATAGGCATTTGCTCTGATTCTTTCACATCAGAGGCTCTGGCCATCAGGTTTGGGCTAAACCTCGCAAGAACTATCGGATGCAGCAGGATCGTGGTAAACTCTAATAGTTTGGAGATAGTAGAAGCCCTAAAAGACGACAATTCTTCTTCAGTTGCATATGCTATTATTGACGATTGTTTCTTCATGTCCTCTGTTTTCAACCATGTTATTTATGATCATTGTAATAGAGAGAGTAATAAAGTAGCCCATGAACTTGCTAGGCTAGTTAAGTTTTTCCCTCCTAGTTGTTGGTTGGGTTCAGCGCCTCCTGAGGTGCTTTCATTACTTGTAAGTGATAACACTGTTCTCCTGAGGTGCTCTATCATCACAGAAGGACAACTCCTACTCAGGTGCCGAAAGCCGTCGGTGGCCAAGGCCACCGTCAGATTGTGCAGAGAGCCGAGAAAATGAAAGCACGCCTTCTTCAACCCGTCGCAGCGGTGCTGCTCGGCCAGCGCCAGGATGGTCCCGACCGTGCTTACACCGATGCACTCGCATAGCTTCTCCTTGCAAACCAGCTTCAGCCTCTCAAAGTTATACCTGTCGGCCGCAACAAGAAGATGCTGGCACATGGTATCTTCCTCCTCCCCTTTCGTTCCCGTCTCCGGCAGCGAGTCGGCGTACACGAACTGCAGCAGCACTCTGAACACCCACGCCTCCATGTCGTGTATGCGTATGACGTCTTCGGTGCCGGTGCCAGTGCCGCCCTCTTTTATTGAGCCGAAGAGGTCCGCGCCGAAAACCAGCGACCGGGGCGCAAGCAGCCAACGATGCGCGGCGAACGTCTCGCCGGCGACCTCGAATACCACGTCGGCGCCCTTCTCGGAAGCGAGGAGATCACCCAGGTGCCGGTCGAGGTCGGACGGGGGCACGGACACGAACCTTGACGCGGAACTTTTTGAGGATGGCGATGTCGCACCTGACTGTGAAAGATTCGTCCGCGAGGTGATTTGACTTCTCCAGGTCTTCCCTTTTGATGAACCTGCCACGGCCCCAAGAACGACTTTGGCTATCGAAGGTGTACGCTTTCAACAATGCGAGAGAAGGATGCTTCATATCCATGGAATCTATGAAACTAAACATGAATTGCACCTTCACTTTCCTGCTGATGGCTTCGTCGAGCTTGAGGAAAAGGCCTATGTAATCGGCACTGTCTTTGCGGTCGCTGTTGGGGTAGTATCTGATGCGCCAGCGATAGCCGCACACGGTGAATTGGCGGGATTTGAGGTCTGTACCGGTGGGGGTCTCCTTGGAGTGCAAGTAGCCATCGATTTTCAGGATGTGGTAGCCCCTCGACGTGTCTGCTATGATGGCGGAGGCCGGCGACGATGAATTTTCGGGGGCAACAGCGGACGACATGGCAAACCTAATAGCCGAAGAGCAATCGACGCACCGAGGAAGGAGATAAAACCACGATGTTAATCCAGAGATATCCCAACAGGCCCTGGGTGGGCATGCACCTGCCCTGCGATCAAGGAGACAGAGAGCTGTTCAACGCCTCAATCACGGTGACGCTAGGTGATGGGAAGACGACCAGCTCCTGGGACAGCTCCTGGACGGGTGCAGGCACGCTCAAAATGGAGTTTCCTGACCTACACAAGCACTCAAGAAGGAAGAACAAAACGGTCCATGAGGCACTCCATGATGACACCTGGGTTGCAGACCTAGCCCACGGGCAAACACAACAGCTCTGGCTGGAGGTGATCCGCCTGAGCAGATGGCTCATCTCCAAGAACATAAGCCTAAGCGACCACAAGCAAGACACAATCAAGTGGAAACACACGGCCTCAGGTTTCTTCTCCACCAGCTCGGCATACAACTGCCAGTTCCAAGGGATGCTCAAGACAAACTTAAAAAATCTGCTATGGAAAGTCTGGGCACCGTCAAGGCTCAAATTTACAGTCTGGCTGCTGCTCAAAAATAGACTATGGTGCAATGACCATCTCCAGAGACGAGACTGGCCAAACGAGTATTTCTGCCAGCTATGTCTCAGAAGCCTCGAGACCTCGCAGCACCTTTTCTGGCAGTGCCCTTTTTCATCGTCAATCTGGGCAAGAACTGCCCAAGGACATGGTTGCGGCTTCATGCACCCATCGAACTGGCAGCTGAAGAGCAAAGCGGTCGACATCATCACAGAGATGGTAAATGGAGCGAGAGCTGAGCACAAAAAAGGAGTCAAGACAATGATCGTTCTGGTAATCGGCGACATTTCGCAGCAGAGAAACGACTGCACTTTCCGGCAAAAGAGTGCAAGCCTGACTGAAACAATGGCAAGCATCACAAGGACCCTTGAGTTGTGGTGCCAAGCAGGAGCAACCCACCTCGAGCACCCTTTCTGGGACCCTCCGTGAGAGAGCAACCTGCTGCATTCTAGCCACGACTAGTTTTTTGTCTTCTTTTTCAATCCTTGATCACCAGATTGAACTCCACTTTGTGTTTTTCCCGCCTACTCCTTGCTTTCGATATCAATATATGCCAGCCATCAGCTGGTCCGTTCAAAAAAAATCCAGAGATATATATTTTCCTTTCCTTGGACGACTTCACGGTTGCCTTACGAGGCCAATACTTTCTTCTTTAGAACGGCATGGGCTTGCAACGATGCTTCAGTTATTCCCCTAAAAACGGCCCATTATTATATTGTGAATGATGCAAAGGCTGGCCCGTAAACTTTGGCGTCAAATAGGTGGGAAAACGCCAACTCTTCCTCCTTTACTAGTCAATGTGTACGTGCAATGCACGTTAATTTGGAAGTATATTAAGTGCATGTGGATATTAAGTAGGATATTATTTACATGTTATTATGTGATTAGCACTATATTTGGCATGAAATCAACCGCACGCTAAACATGTTGAGCGCTCGACATTGAAGCAGTCTAGATCGTTGGATTGACATGATTTGATGGCCGAGATTAATTGAGTCTGCCCCTTTGGGTCTTTTTATATTGGTATAGATATAGATATAGACTAGTACAAATGCCCGTGCATTGCAACGGGCAAAAAATCGCAAAACCTGCTACACATGCCATTACTCACATTTCTTATATCCATTTATCATTTTTCGAAGCATGAATTTTGGACATCAAGAAATCACCATTTGATGGAAGAGTAGTGGTGCATAAATTAGTTTGATTAATCACTTTCATATTTTGCTCTTTGGAAAAACTGTGTGATGCAACGTGTGTGTAAGGGCATATTTAACCCTAAGGTGTTTTGGTGATTGATGACAATGCGTTTGCGGACTAATCGTGTGCCTTGAGTATCCTAGACGTTTCATCGCTAGGCACAAGACGGTTTGGTGCCCCTCGAAGACTATTGAAGACAACGTCTTTTCTACGTTTCTTTTTGGTGGATTTGAGTCGTAGGAAAGCCGTACTATTAAGAGGGGGTCCGCGTCGGAAAGGTTTGGGTGGAATCATCACGTACACGTTTTCTTCCTTGTCCCCTCCTTTCCCCTGCACTTTGGAGCATCCTCCGTTGATCCTCTTTTCCCTTGTCCTGACTGCTGTTGATGGGCTTGCGGTAGTACTGCTCCTTGTTAAGTGGTAGTACCGCAGGCACCCGCGGTAGTACCGCACTTCGGCGCGGTAGTACCGCAGGTGCCCACGGTAGTACCGCTCCTCTGGAGCCGCAGTACCGTGGCCCCCAGGCCAAGTACCGCTCCTTCGCGGTAGTAGGGGCGGATGTAATTTTTTACATCCGCGCCACTGCGGTAGTACCGCATGCCTTGCACGGTAGTACCGTGCGTGGCCTGGATCAGCTGCCAGGCGGTAGTACCGCTCCTCTGCGGTAGTACTGTGTCGAGTTTTTGCTTCTTCCGTTTACCAGCGGAAGTAGGGACGGATGTATCTTTATCCGCGCTCTTCCTAGGCTAGGGGTTTCCTGCCTTGCGGTAGTACTGCAAGGGGGAGCGGTAGTACCACGCCTGCGGTAGTACCGCCCTCAGCTCTTGTGCTACAGGTTTGCCCTAGCTGCTGCTGGTGCTGCGGTAGTACCGCGGGCCAGCACGGTAGTACCGCGTGGCCTTGCGGTAGTACCGCTTGTCAGCAAGCGGAAGTACCGCGTGGACCTGCGGTAGTACCGCTGGTCTGGGGCGGTAGTACCGCTGGTCGCAGGCTGGTAGGTGGATAACGGTTGGATTTTTGTCCTAAGCTATAAAAGGGGTGTCTTCTTCCTCGATTTGTTTACCTCTTCCAACCCTAAGCTCCATTGTTGCTCTAAGCTCCATTTTCGCCCGATCTCACTCCCTAGCCAATCAAACTTGTTGATTTGCTCGGGAGTGGTTGAGAAGGCCCCGATCTACACTTCCACCAAGCGAAATTTGATTGCCCCCACTAATCCCTTGCGGATCTTGTTACTCTTGGGTGTTTGAGCACCCTAGACGGTTTAGGTCATCGCGGAGCCATAGTCCATTGTGGTGCAGCTTCGTGGTGTCGTTGGGAGCCTCCGATTAAGTTGTGGAGATTGCCCCAACCTTGTTTGTAAAGGTTCGGTTGCCGCCTCCAAGGGCACCAATAGTGGAATCACGAAATCTCGCATTGTGTGAGGGCGTGAGGAGAACACGGTGGCCCTAGTGGCTTCTTAGGGAGCATTGTGCCTCCACACCGCTCCAACGGAGACGTACTTCCCCTCAAAGGGAAGGAACTTCGGTAACACATCCTCGTCTCCATCGGCTCCTCTCTTGGTTATCTCGTGCCTTTACTTGTGCAAGCTTATTTGTGTTATATCTCTTGCTTGCTTGTGTTCCTATCTTTGTTGCATCATATAGGTTGCTCACCTAGTTGCATATCTAGACAACCTACTTTGATGCAAAGTTCAAATTGTTAAAGAAAAGCTAAAAATTGTTAGTTGCCTATTCACCCCCTCTAGTCAGCCATATCGATCCTTTCAATTGGTATCAGAGCGTCGTCTCTTTAATAAGGACTTAACCGTTCGAAGAGTATGGTTGATACCGTAGATGGTGTGGAGGAACACTCCGGTGTGAAGCCGATCTCGTCTACGGGCGATGGGGGAACCTCGGTCTCACGTGAGGAGTTCAATGTGGCCTTGGAGACATTGAAAACCTGCACGACGGCCGAGGTTGAAAGCATGTTTACTAAATTCCTTGAAGGGCTTAAACTATCCACCACACCATTGAAAGTGGGTGATCCCATGAACAAGGTGACGGATGCTATCTCCGACAAGGGGGAAGCTAGTAGTGAAAAGGCTCCTTCTAGTGGTAAAAATGGCACCGACATCTTTGCTCATGTGGAACCACCACTTTTTTACAGTGGACCGGTTCCTTCCACTCATTTGAATCATGCCGGTCCTCCCTGTCGGTGTACTAGAGTAGGGTACCCTAGTATCCCGAACTTGTGCACGGGCAGTCGCAGCATCCCGCGGCAAGGCTTGCCGGGTGACCGCCAAGGTCCTCCGAGGTTCCTTTGGAGCCATTCAAGGACAAAGTATCCAAGCCAAGGAGACAAGACCCCGGCAAGAGGAGCTTGCCGGGAAGGCCAACCAAGGCATCTCAAGGAACTTGCCGCGATGCGCCATGCGTCCCGGCAAGGCCCCGTGAGCGACAAGCTCCCGGATGCGACAAGACAACGACCGCGGCAAGGCGCTTGCCGCGGCAAGCCACCACTCTGTGCTTGCGCTCCAGCACATCCACCAACGTGTCGCTCTGGGACCCTTCCAGGCGTACGTGGCGGGAGGCTGTGCAGCCAGCGGTGCGCGGTGGCAGGCGGCGCTGACAAGATTGCCCTCGTGGCGAGCGGTGGCGTCCCTGACGGTCCCTTTTGCACTATTTAGGCGACGCAGACGGGCATTTAATGCCCTTGTCCCCTGCCGTCACGGTTAGGTATGATACACTGTAGCAGGTAGCTGTACCAACCGCAACACCTTTCCATTTTTACCCTTGTCTACGTTGCCACCTGTCGGTGACCCCTTGAGCATATAAAAGGAGGCCCATGCGCAACATGGGGGAGAGGAAGAAAAAAGAGAACACTCACGCTCGGTCTGGTTAGCTGCTGGGGTGTACTGTAGCACTCCGCGCTCTCGAGCAAGAACTCAATACAAACCACAAAGCAGGAGTAGGGTTTTACGCATCCGTGCGGCCCTAACCTGGGTAAACTGCTCGTGTGCTTCGCCTCGATCCGCTCTTCGTGCGACCCTCGCCCCCGCCGAACCGAAAGGGACTCGGTCCGCCGGTCCCATAGGTGCTCGAGGATTAGTACCCCGGCATCTTTGGCGCGCCAGGTAGGGGGCGTCGGGGTTGTGTGAACCAGATCCGGCGTTCACACGAGCTAGATCTTCATCATCTTCATCGACATGCCGCCGAAGAAGAAGGCTTCGGAGGCGGCTGCTCCGTCCGCGCCGAACCCACCACCGCCGGAGCAAACGGCTGATGGGGCAGACGCCGGCGGAAGAACGGGCGTCGACGAGGGAGCTCACGGTGCTGCCAAGTCCAAGGACATGGCTGCGCTGCCCGTCGGTGGCGTAGCCGGCTCCCACAACGACCGGGCGCACTCCAAGACCTCGGTGTCCGTACATGCACCGTGCCCATCTCAGGAGGCGCGGGACCGGCAGCGTAATGGTGCTCACAGTACCATGCGTTTGCTGGATCAAGATCGAGCTGGTGGACCTCGGAGTGCTCAAGACCAGCATGCACGCTAACATGCTGGCACGAGCGAGGCACGGTCGCCTGGACGGGATACTGCTCCTTCTAACATAGTTAGAAGTCCGAGCATATCCCACTCCTCGCACCGTTCACCACCGCCACCCGCCACTCCAACAGAAGCTTTGGCGCGAGCTCAACTGCTCCTGGACTACCCTCCAACGGTAGACAAGATCGACGACTGGAGGGCCACCATTCAGAGTCTCATCGGCTTCGCCAACGACGACACTCAACGGCAGCTGAGCACGTCGCAGTCGCGGCAAGTCAGCCAGGCACGAGCCGGTGGCGACAAGACCGGTGGGGGTGCAACCACTGTGCACTCTCTGCCCCGAAGGCCAAGATCGACAACTCGCCGGATCCACCTCGACAGCGACTCCACCGCGTCATCAGATCCACGAGCTCGTCGCGATCAGTGCCAAGTTCTTCACGAACAACAGCAAGAAGACGCTCGTACTCGCATCAAGCGCCGAAGAGAAGCGCGACGTCAATCGGACCAGCGCGCTGGGCCCTCCGTCGACATGCATGCGCCAGGGGAACCAGGCGACTTGCCGTACGCGGTAGGTTGCCCTGCGTTTACTCGTGAGCTGCGGCAAGTCCAGTGGCCCAGCACGAAGAATTTCAAGCCAGACATACCAGAGAAGTACGACGGCAAGTCGCATTCGTCGGAGTTCCTCAGCATCTACACCATCGCGGTGCAGGCTGCCGGGGGGCGGGACGACAAGATCCTTGCCAACTACTTCCCGCTGGTGCTCAAGCCCAACGTCAGGTCCTGGCTCATGCACTTGCCGGACAACTCCATATCCTCCTGGGCAGACCTATGCCATCAGTTTGTCGGCGCCTTTACAGGCGGCCACAAACCTCATGGCCAAAAGAGTGACCTTCATCTGCTCGCCCAGAAGGATGGAGAGCCCCTGCGCAAGTACATTCAGAGGTTCAGCCGTGTACAGCACAACATCCCAGATGTCCACCCTGCCGCGGTCATCAGCGCGTTCCATCAGAATGTGCGTAACCGCAGGATGCGGGAGAAGATGGCGATGTGCAAGATCAGAGACGTCAGTGAGCTGTATGCCCTGGCTGACAAGTGTGCACATGCTAAGGAAGGGAGGAAACTCCCCGGAGAGAATATAGGAGCAGGAGGATCTGACAGCGAGGATGCTGCCCCGGCAAAGAAAAATCGACGGCGGAACAACAGGAAGAAGAAAGGCAAAGATGTGCTAGTCATTGAGCAGTCCGGCAACGAAGGTGGCGCCAAGAAAGCCAAAACTGGTAGCTCCGGCAAGGAGATTGCCGCAAGCACCAACTGCCAGACTGTGGCGGTCGCCGACAAGCAGGACGGCACCGACAAGCAGTACTGCAAGATCCACCGCACCAAGGGCCATGACCTCCAAAGCTGCAAGAAGGTCGAACAGCTTGTCCAGCAGCAAAAGGCTGAATACGAGTGACGCGACAAGGAGAGGGCCCAAGGAGGCGCTGGAGAATTCGGCAAGAAGCGCGCCGGCCGGGGAGGGCGCCACAGCAAGGCCAAGCAGCGGCAAGGAGACAGACCTCCCCGCGGCCGCGACAAGGATGAAGACGATGACGACGACGAAGACATGGATGATGTTGAGACCAGTGAGCAGGAGTTCCAGAAAGCCACAGAGGTCTTGTGCGTTGACGGCGGTGCTTCTCTGCATACTTCGCATCGCCAACTCAAGCAGTGGGTGCGGGAAGTCAATGCGGCAGAACCGCCTGTCGAGTCACGCAAGCTTCTGAAATGGTCCAGCACGCCTATCATCTTTGATATTGAGGACCACCCTGATCGCACAACTGCGGTCGGGTGCTTGCCGATGTTGGTTTCACCAACTATCCGCAACCTCAAAGTCACTAAGATGCTAGTTGACGGCGGGGCCGGCTTGAACCTGATCTCCTCCGCTATACTCCAGAAACTCCAGATCCCTGACAGCGAGCTTGAAGAGACCGGCACATTCCAAGGAATCAACCCGGGAAGGAGCAAGCCGAAGGGGAAGGTCATGTTGCCAGTAACATTTGGCAGCAAAGTGAACTTCAGGACTGAGAGGGTCACTTTTGACGTTGCCGATTTTCCATTGCCTTACAATGGGATACTCGGCCGTCCAGCACTCGCCAAGTTCATGGCAGCCTCTCACTACGCATACAACATGCTGAAGATGCCAGACCCGATAAGCATCATCTCTGTCCCTAGCGACAAGAAGGATGCTCTTATCTGCGCCAACAAGATCTACCGGGAAGCGGCAGCCGCAACAGATCGCAAGTCACCTGCCGTTGAAGCTCCCGGGGGGAAGAAGAAGACCAAGTACGGCAAGAGTTCTGATGCCCACTCCGGCAAGCGCACCTCTTCGGAGTGCTGCGCTGCCGTCGAGGACGCACCATCGAGCTCCACCGGCAAGTGTAAGAAGACAATGGCAGCTCCGCCAGAGACCAAGAAGGTGTCAGCCAAGGAGGACGGCACTGGTGGTACCTTCACCATCGGTGCCACTCTCGACCCTAAATAGGAAAGCGCGCTCATTGCTTTCCTGCGGGCGAACGTCGACGTGTTTGCGTGGCAACCGTCTGACATCCCCGGTGTTCCCAGGAAAGTAATTGAGCACCATCTTGCCGTTTGTCCTCATGCGCGGCCCGTCAAGCAGAAGGTCAGGAAGCAAGCAGTGGAGCGCCAAGAATTCATCGCAGAAGAGATCAAGAAGTTGGAAGCAGCAGGCCTTGTCAGAGGAGTGCTCCATCCTACGTGGTTGGCCAATCCTGTAGTCGTGCGCAAGGCGAACGGGAAATGGAGACTTTGTATCGACTTTACCGATGTTAACAAAGCTTGTCCCAAAGACCCATTTCCTTTGCCGCGCATTGACCAGATTGTTGACTCCACGGCTGGATGTGACTTGCTTTCATTTCTTGACGCATACTCAGGATACCATCAGATCTTCATGGCAGAAGAGGATGAGGAGAAGACCGCATTCATCACTCCATGTGGCACGTACTGTTTCATACGGATGCCTTTCGGTTTAAAAAATGCTGGTTCAACATTTGCAAGAGTAGTCCATGTCGCTCTTGAGCCACAAATACACAGAAATGTGGAAGCCTACATGGATGACATAGTGGTCAAGAGCAAGGACAAGGCAACTCTGATTCAAGATTTAGACGAGACCTTTGCAAATCTGCGCAAGATCAGCCTCAAGCTCAACCCCGAGAAGTGCGTGTTTGGAGTCCCCTCCGGCAAGCTTCTCGGGTTCTTCGTGTCTCAGCGGGGAATCGAAGCCAATCCCGACAAGATCAAGGCCATTGAGCAGATTGAAGCACCAAAGCGCGTCAAAGATGTACAAAGACTTGCCGGTTGCGTGGCTGCTCTCAGCAGGTTTATCTCTAGGTCTGCTGAGCGTGCCCTGCCATTTTTCAAAATATTGAAAAAGGCAGGTCCAATGAAATGGACTCCGGAAGCGGAGGCTGCGCTGCAAGACTTGAAGAGATACCTGTCCTCCGCTCCAACACTTGTCGCACCTAAGCCACAAGAGAAGTTGCTGCTGTATATAGCGGCAACCAATCAAGTGGTTAGTGCTGCGTTAGTAGCAGAGAGGGAGGCAGATGACGAGCCAGCAACCGTGGTAGGCGCATCCAGCGACAAACAGGGGGCTTCCCCGACAAGCCCTGGTCCCGACAAGGATGGATCTGCGCAGACGCGCGAGGAGATACAGAAGAGAATGGTACAACGCCCAGTTTACTTTGTCAGTTCCCTTCTACAGGGGGCTAGGTCAAGGTACTCTGGCGTGCAGAAGTTGCTTTTCGGCCTTTTCATGGCCTCGAGAAAGCTGCGCCATTACTTCCAAGCACATGAGATCACAGTTGTCACTCGTTTTCCGCTGAAGAGGATACTGCAGAATCCAGAAGCGACAGGCAGGGTTGTTGAGTGGGCACTGGAACTGTCAAGCTTTGGCCTCAAGTTTGAGAGTACTTCAACTATCCAAAGTAGAGCATTGGCAGAATTCATAGTAGAATGGACGCCAACACCGGATGAAGAAATTCCAGAAACGAGCATCCCCGTCGAGGAAGCAAGCAAAGAGTGGCTGATGTACTTTGATGGTGCCTTTTCGCTGCAAGTCGCCGGCGCTGGCGTGCTGCTTGTTGCACCCACCGGAGAGCACCTCAAGTACGTAGTCCAGATGCACTTTCCCAAGGAGCAAGCAACAAACAATACTGCAGAGTATGAAGGCTTGCTTGCCGGTCTCAGGATCGCGGCATACCTTGGGATCAAGAAGCTCATTGTCAGGGGTGACTCACAGCTTGTCGTCCGCCAAGTGAACAAGAGCTATCAGACTCCGTTGATGGAAGCCTACGTCGACAAAGTGAGAAAGCTAGAAGAGCACTTTGATGGCCTACAGATGGAGCATGTTCCAAGAGCTCAGAACGCCATTGCTGATGGCCTTTCAAAGTGCGCCGCACTTAAGTTACCTGTGGAACCAGGGATCTTTGTGCTCAAGCTGACTCAACCGTCTGTAACGCCATCAATTGGACAGAGCAAGAAGAGGAAGTTGATTTCTGGTGACTATTTTCTGGCAGAGCTTCCCGAAGCCGCCGCCAAGAAGGTCGCCAAGATCAACACCAAGAGCGCTGAGGAGCAGTTTGCTCCGGCAAGCCCTAGGGTTTGTTCCGTTGAAGCAGAAGCTCCCGACAAGTTTTGCTCCGGCAAGCTTGCCGGGGAACGTCAAGCTTCGGCAGAGCTGCAGGTTCTCGCCGTAGAAGCGGACGTTCCCGCAGCAACAGATTTGCCTTGCACTGAGGAGCAATCTGCTCCGGCAAGCCCTAGGGTTTGTTTCATTGAAGCAGAAGCTCCCGACAAGTTTTGCTCCGGCAAGCTTGCCGGGGAACGTCAAGCTCCGGCAGAGCCGCAGGTTCTCGCCGTACAAGCGGATGTTCCCGCAGCAGCAGATTTGCCTTTAGTCCTCGTTGTCGAGCCACAAGCTCCAGCATGGGCACAGCAGATTGTCCGTTTCCTTCAGACAGGAGAACTTCCCGAAGAGCAAGAAGAAGCGGAAAGAGTAGCCCGGCAGTCAAGTATGTACCAGTTTGTCGACAACACACTGTACAGAAGAAGACTCAACGGTGTGAAATTGAAGTGTATTCACCGGGAAGACGGACAAAAGCTGTTGGCAGAGATACATGGAGGCATATGTGGTCACCACATTGGCGCAAGAGCACTTGCCGGCAAAGCATTCCGGCAAGGTTTCTTTTGGCCGACAGCCCTCCAGGATGCAACTGCACAAGTAACCAAGTGTGAAGCGTGCCAGTTCCATTCCAAGCAGATACACCAACCAGCTCAAGCTCTCCAGACGATCCCTTTATCCTGGCCATTTTCGGTCTGGGGGCTCGACATCCTCGGCCCCTTTCCCCGAGCAGTCGGGGGCTTTGAGTACTTGTACGTTGCAATCGACAAGTTCACAAAGTGGCCGGAAGTGGAAGCAGTGAGGAAGGTGACAGCACAGTCAGCAGTCAAGTTCTTCAGGTCGATTGTTTGCCGCTTCGGGATCCCTAACAGGATAATCACCGACAACGGTACGCAATTCACGAGCCGCACCTTCATGCAGTACGTCCAAGATCTTGGCGCCAAGGTCTGCTTCGCTTCTGTTGCTCACCCGAGAAGCAACGGTCAAGCGGAGAGGGCAAATGCTGAAGTGCTGCGTGGGCTCAAGACCAGAACTTTCGACAGGCTGCACAAGTGCGGAAGAAACTGGATCGAGGAGCTGCCGGTGGTTCTTTGGTCGATCAGGACGACGCCAAATCGAGCCACTGGCCAGACACCTTTCGCTCTAGTCTATGGAGCAGAGGCAGTTCTCCCCACGGAACTCGTATACGGGTCACCTCGAGTGCTCGCTTATGATGAGCTTGAGCAAGAGCAGCTGCGACAAGATGACGCGCTACTCCTTGAGGAAGACCGTCTTCAGGCTGCTGTACGAGCTGCTCGCTACCAGCAAGCTTTGCGCCGCTACCATAGCCGCAAAGTTAACGCCAGAAGTCTCGAGGAAGGCGACCTTGTTCTTCGGCGTGTTCAGTCCGCCAAGAATTCCAACAAGTTGACGCTGAAGTGGGAAGGCCCTTACCGGGTGAAACGAGTCACTAGGCCTGGCACTGTCCGCCTTGAGACCGAAGATAGCATTCCGGTGAGCAATTCCTGGAACATTGAGCATCTTCGTAAGTTTTACCCGTAAGGCGCGGTTGCCGGAACCTGTTCCGGCAACCACCTTTTGTACAAGTCTTGCCGCTGTTGCATGTAATCCTTTGTACAAAGCCGGGCGCAGACCCCGTGCATAAGTAAAGCTCATATGCTCCGCACATCTTGTCAATTTCATGCTATCTATTTTTTGCATATGTGGTCTGACACTTTGTGCATCACCTACTCCCCGGTAAGCAATAACGAGCCGAAAGGCTCCATATCTTTATTTTCTCTTCTTTCTTTTTTCTCAAGGAAAGGAAGGTCCCCTCGCCCACAAGTTTGCCGGGGGGGGGGGGAAGGAGAAGAAAATGGCATGAGAAGATAATGGTATGGACCAGGCATCGTTCAAGAAAGTTTCGCCTTACCGGGAAGCAAACAACAGAAAAGCTAAGTTGCCAAAGTTTGAGCAATCAGACTTTTTAAATTTTTAAGTTATCTCCCTTGAACAACCGCACTTTGTATGGAAAACCTATGCGCGGAGGAACCAACTCGTAGCTAGTTGCGCCCTTATTTTGTTTCGAGTCCGCTCAACAACTTAAGTGAGCTGCGACTAGTTGCGACAAGGTTTCTTGTCGGTAGCGGCACCGCCAGCAGGCTGCTGACGTTCCGCACTCAGCGCTCGCAGCTAAGGTGCCTGCACCGGCAAGTTCCCTAAAAGCGTAGGGCAAAAACATACAAAGGGAGGAATCAAGTAAAGGGAATAACATTTCAATCATTACCCGGAATAGAGTTATATTACAAGGTAGCTTGTCGCGGCTCTAACCGATTGTTCTCATAACATGACCAGCAGCGACAAGAAAAGAAGAAAACGGGCGGCCTAGTCTACGCGATCGCCCTCAATCCTCTTGATCCCGCTCACCTTGTCCACAATGGGTGCGACAAGGGTCTTGAGCGCCTCCAGATCAGCATCCGGCGGCAGGGTCTTGAGGACGTTGGTGAGGTTGAGGCCCGGGTTGCGGAAGGCCACCTTCACCAACACCTTTTGAAGAGCTCCCGCGCAGATCTTACGAGACTCGTTGGCCAGCTGCTTTGGGATCTTCTCCCGGACCCGCTGGAGGGCCGTCGCCACGCCTTTGAAGAACAAGATGAGCTTGGCGCTAGGTTGGAGGTTCTCGTCGGAGGGATACCCGAGATCCTCCATCCCCAGCTGCGCCAGCTCCCTGTCAATGTCTGCGGCAACATTCACGAGACCCTCCGTCCAGTGCTCCACATTCTCCCTAAAAGCATTCTGGGCGGCGACAACACTCGCCAGCAGCGCCTTGTCGGCCTTGATTTCCTCCTTCAAGGCCACCTCCTGCTCCCTGGTGCCGTCCAGCGTCTTGGTCAAAGTGGTCAGCTTCAACTCAAGATCTGTGTTGGAGTCCTTGGCGGCGCTAAGCTCTTTGCCCTTCTCGGCAAGCTCTTCACCACTCGCCTTGAGATCGGCCTCCAGCTGCACCACCTACGTCTCCAGCTCCTTCTTGGCGGCCTTGGCAGCTGCGGCAGCATCCTCCGCTTGCTTGAGGGCTCCGCCGAATGCTCGCTCGCGCGCGGCAAGCTCCTCCTCGTGTGCGTCAAGGTTGACCTTCCGCTGCACCAGCTCGCCCTCCTGCATAGAAAGCTTCTCAGCGGCAAGCCGCTCTTGCTCTTCAACTTCGGCCTTCTCGAGGAAGAAGGCCTTCTGCTCTCTGGCGAGTTGCTCCCACTCCTCTGCCAGGGACCGGAGAGCTTCCTGGTTGAGACCCCGAAGCTCCTCCGCGCGCTTCTCGATGTCCGCTCCCGCCTTCGTGACAAGCGCCTCGCGGGATTCCAGCTTGGCTTGCCGCGCGCGGTAGAGAGACAACAGCTTCCGCAGCAGCCGCTCCTCTTCAGGCTCGCCGCTGCTGCTGCTCGGCGCGTCAACCAGCGTCAGCCCAGCGGAGGCGAGCAGCTCTCCGTCGAAGCTCTCTCTCTTGACCGGCGCCCTGGAGCTTGACGCCCAGGGGAGGTTGATGAAGACGCCATCGCCGGCCTTCAAGTAGACGCCTGGCTGTGGCTCTTCAGAGCCTGACGCTGCGGCAGCGGCGGAGGGATTGGCAGTCGGCGTAGCGCCTGGCGCTCCTGCGGCCTCGGGGCCGTCAGTGCGATCGCCAGACCCCCCACCTGCTTCTGCGGCTGCAGCTTTGGCGGCCTCTGCGCCGGCGGGATCGTCAGCACCGGCTGCTTTTTTAGTGGCAGCGGCATCGTCGGCGGCAACCTCGGTCTCCATCGGCTCCGCAGCAGATGGGTCTGACGGCCGTAAAAGGGAGAAGAGTCAAGCAAATATCCAAGAAAAGAGAAAAAGATCAAAAGAAGAAGAACCCAAGGGAAGTTTTGAAGCGAGAGGAGTACCTGTACCGGGTTCTGCAGTCGTGGTCTCCGCCGCCGGAGGGCCACTGGTGTTGTCCCTTGCCGGAGAACTCTCCCTTGCCGGAGACTTCTCCCTTCCCAGAGAACTCTCCCTTGCCGGAGACTTCTCCCTTCCCAGAGAACTCTCCCTTGCCGGAGGACTCTCCCTTGGCATTTCGGGGGCGGCCTCCGGGCGCTCCTGGTGAGGCTGCTCTGCTCCTACACAAACCAATAGTCAGATGTCAGCAAAGAAAGAGTATCCATGCGCGCCCGACAGCGGAAAGCGAACCATATACTTACGCTGGGGGCTGCTCTGGAGAACAGTTGCCGGGTCCGGCAAGGTTGTCTCGGACGCTCCCCCTGCTGTCGCGGTGGGTTCGTCCTCGATGATAATCACCGGGACCTTGGCCCTCTTCGCTGCTCTCTGGGCCAGAGTCCTAAAAAGGAATAAGTTCAGAGCAAAGCAAATGAGATACAAGACAAAACAACAAGAATTGAAGAACTACAAGTACAACAAGAGAATCTTACTCTTCTTCTTCCTCGTCAGAGCTGAACGCGGAGAAATCAAAGTCTGGCTCACGTCCGGCGCGAGGAGGCGGAGGGGTGGTTTCCCTTGGCCGCTTGGCGGGAACAGTGGCGGTGGTATGAGACGACCCCGCTCCGGCTGCCGCCGCAGCGTGAGAAGCGGCAGGAGCAGAAGCGGTGGTCCGGGTGGACCCCGCTCCAGTTGCCGCAGCAGCGTGAGGTGCTCCCGCGGCAACAGTGCTTGCCGTGGTGGAGTGTGTCGCGCGGCGCGGCGGCTGTTCACTTGCCCGCTGCCCCACTACGTCCCCGGCCTTGCGGAGACGCCTTCTTGGTGAAGATGGAGCTCCGCTTGCGGCAAGCTGCCTGAAGATGAGGAGGAAGAGGAGTTGATCTCCAGCGAGCCGCTCGTATCCTCGGCGGGCTCGCTCGGCTCGACGTCATGCCCGGCAAGCTCTTTCTCGCCGACGGGCTCCTCTCGCTCGGCACGGCTTGCCACCTCTGCTGCCTCTGCCTCCTCCACGGTGAATCCAAATTCGCTCGCGGCTGCGGCTGCCGCTGCCTCTTCCAGCCTAGTGGCGATGCGTGTCATCTCCGCATCGGTGGTGTCGCGGGTGAGGCTATCCTTTTCGTCGAAGCGGATCGGCACTTCTACCAAGCCGTCAAAGAACTCCCGCACGACGTCGTCTGCAGGCTCTTGCCAAGTTGGGACAATTCCATGCGAATCGCACAACGGCATCATTGCACGGATGCGGTCGAGCGCGGAGTTGTTGCACAGCGGAACGACACCCCCCGGCAACCTGAACACTTCAGGATGTTGAGGGTCATACTTGAACAGCTCCTGGAGCATCGCGTTAAGCTCCAGAACAGTGAAGTTGAAGTTGAGGCCCGGCCGTAGCCTCATGATATCCGCTGCATTCTTGAATTCCCAGGCGGGTCTCCCCCGTTCCTGCAGGGGGGCGATGCGGCGACAAAGAAAATCTGCGCCAACAGCGCCTACAGTGAGCCCGGCAAGCCTGAGGCGTAAGATCCGGGTGACGGCAATCTTCAGCCTATCGTCTTCCGGGGCCACGTCACTCCAATCGCTGCCGCGTGCTACTAGGGCTTGGCGCCGGGCGGTAAACGGCTGCGGGTTCTCCTCGTCAATCCAGCACCAGTCTGCTCTCCATTCCTCCCACTTGCAGCGGAACTCTCCGTCCAGATAAGTGTCCTTCTTGCCGGCCCTCGAGATCCAGGCGATTCCGCCGGATAAAGGCTCTCCTCTCTCTACTCGGGGCATAAAGAAGTGGCGAAAAAGGGCTACATTGGGATGGACTCCGACAAAGTTTTCACAGAGATGTGCAAAAACTGCCATGGTCAGAACATCATTGGGGGTGAAATCAAGGAGGTGGAACCCGTAGGTGTTCATAATATCGCAGAAGAACTCAGAGAAGGGCGGGCAGAGCCTGCAGTAGAAGAACAAGGCGAAGAAAGGATATCCATTTGGAGCCGTCTTCCAAGCGGCGGCTGGAAGTACCTTCGTGCGCAGGTGCGCTCGCGTCTCCGTCGACCAGAAGAGGTAGTAGTTCTCCCTCAGCTCCCTCGCGGCGAGCTTGGGGGGGAAGACTGCCCGCTCCTTTCGCAGCGCCACAAGCCGCTGCGCCTCGGTCGACTTCACAACCTTCCCCTTGTCGGCTCTCGGAGACATGGCGGAAGTGGTGGAGGAGGTCGACGGCGTTGGTGGTGCTGGTGGCGATGGGGGGCGGGGCGCTGCTCTCTTTCAGCTTTGGGAAGACGAGGGAGCGGCGGGGATTTCCGAGATTGAAGTAGCAACCAGCGAATGGGCGAACTACCCCTGTTTCCCCTGCTTATAAAGAGGGAGGGGGCGGACGTTCCACCTTTCCGAATAAAGAAACCACCCACGATCTCTCCCACGACACCGCATTCAACGCGTGCCGTTCGGGGAGGGTGCGATGGATACGGGGAGAGATACGGCGTAACCCAGGCCGCGCGTGCCCGTGCCCTGTTTTGGGCCTGGCCCAACAACGCTCGACACCGTGTATGGCCCAGGCCCGGGGGCTGCTGTCGGTGTACTAGAGTAGGGGTACCCTAGTATCCCGAACTTGTGCACGGGCAGTCGCAGCATCCTGCGGCAAGGCTTGCCGGGTGACCGCCAAGGTCCTCCGAGGTTCCTTTGGAGCCATTCAAGGACAAAGTATCCAAGCCAAGGAGACAAGACCCCGGCAAGAGGAGCTTGCCGGGAAGGCTAACCAAGGCATCTCAAGGAACTTGCCACGACGCGCACGCGTCCCGGCAAGGCCCGGTGAGCGACAAGCTCCCGGACGCGACAAGACAACGACCTCAACAAGGCGCTTGCCGCGGCAAGCCACCACTCTGTGCTCGCGCTCCAGCACATCCACCAACGTGTCGCTCTGGGACCCTTCCAGGCGTACGTGGCGGGAGGCTGTGCAGCCAGCGGTGCGCGGTGGCAGGCGGCGCTGACAAGATTGCCCTCGTGGTGAGAGGTGGCGTCCCTGACGGTCCCTTTTGCACTATTTAGGCGACGCAGACGGGCATTTAATGCCCTTGTCCCCTGCCGTCAGGGTTAGGTATGATACACTGTAGCAGGTAGCTATACCAACCGCAACACCTTTCCATTTTTACCCTTGTCTACGTTGCCACCTGTCGGTGACCCCTTGAGCATATAAAAGGAGGCCCATGCGCAACATGGGGGAGAGGAAGAAAAAAGAGAACACTCACGCTCGGTCTGGTTAGCTGCTGGGGTGTATTGTAGCACTCCGCGCTCTCGAGCAAGAACTCAATACAAACCACAAAGCAGGAGTAGGGTTTTACGCATCCGTGCGGCCTGAACCTGGGTAAACTGCTTGTGTGCTTCGCCTTGATCCGCTCTTCGTGCGACCCTCGCCCCCGCCGAACCGAAAGGGACTCGGTCCGCCGGTCCCATAGGTGCTCGAGGATTAGTACCCCGGCACTCCCCCTAATATTGTGAAAATGAGGACTTTGATTCTTGGGTTTACCGCTTTAAGCGTCATTTAAATCATGTGAACACTAATCTTTGGAGAATCACTGCATGACCCAAGCAACTTCACTCCTCGAGAGGCCGCGGATAATCAATTCAATGAGAATGCTCTCTTCATCATTCAAGATGCAATTCCACCCGAAGATCTACCTCATCTTTGGCCCTTCGCCTTGGCCAAAGACGCATGGCTTTGTGTTGTCTCGCTCTATCGGGGAAGCGCAAGCATTCAATGCTCCAACTATGAAGTGGTGCAAGATGAAGCCGATGAGTTTGCAATGAAAGAAGATGAAGAACCTCATGAGCTTTATCGGATAGTAACCAAACTCATGGTCTCACTCCGAGATCACGGGAGCAAGGACACGGATGACAATCGGATCAAGCGCAAATTCCTCAAGGCAATGATGCCTTACCACAAGGCCATGTCCTCCGTCATTCGTCAAAGGCCGGACTTCCACACCTTGACCTCAAGTGAAGTGTTGGATGAGTTTGTGGCTATGAACATCTTGGACAAGACCGCCGACAATGCGGTGCTTCGTTCTCAAAGGGCAAAGAAGCCAAACCTTGCATTGAAGGCCAAGGTTTGCGTTGAAGAAGAAGAAGAGGAAGAAGAGGAAAGGAACCCCGAAGATACAAAGTATGCATATCATGAACACATGGCACTTGCTTCAAGGCAATTTTGGAGTAAGAAAAACTCAAGGCCAAACTTTAACAAAAACAACTCAAGTGGCACGAAGAGCAAGCAACGTGTAAGGACTTGCTACAATTGTGGCAATGTGAGTCATTTTGTTGTGGAGTGCCTGTATGAGAAGAGGGAAGACAATGGTGGCAAGCTCATCCGAAAGGACAAGGCCAAGTCGTTCCCCAACAAGAGCAATTTCACCAAGAAGACTCCTCGCAAGGCATTGGTGGTACAAGAAGAGTACAATGAGGATGATGACGATGATGAAGATGGTGAGTCGGTTTCCATGGCCTCCGTTGCCATTGCGACGACTCCACGGGTGTCTCTCTTCGACTCACCCAATGAGAGCATCACCGTCAAGTGCCTCATGGCTAAAGCCACCAACAAGGTAACCCCCAACATCAAAATTACCATCATTAATCATCCTTCTCCGATGGATAGCATTGATGAACATGAGGGAGCTAATGTGGAGGTGAATGAGTTTGAGGCCTTTATGGGTAAACTCAAGGGTAAATCCAAGAAGCACTTTGTTGCTCTCTTGGAACAACTTGGTGAAGCCAATGACATGATCGAGGCTCACGAAGATACCATCTCTAAGATGGAAGGGCATAGTCATGACTATGCCGATGAGATTTCGGATCTTTCCAATGCTCTTGAGGAAGAGTGTGGTCTTCGTTTGGTTCTTGAGGAGTCTCACAATGATGATCATGCTAAATTAAAGAAAGATCTTGATCATGCGCTTGTTGTTTCTCGTGTGCTAAACTCCGAGAAGGCAAAGCTTGGGGTTGATCTTGCTAGACTCAAAGAGGAGTTTGACATTCTCAATAAGGCTCACAAAGTCTTGAAGGGTGTTCATGCTACCCTCAAGGAGTCTCATGATCAACTCGAAGTGAAGCTAACCAAGGAGAAAGCCACATTTCCTTGTATGCTATTAATTGATAATGCAAGTGCTACTAACCCTTGTTGTGAGCATGTGCATCTTATTGAGGAGAATGTTAAGTTGAAGGAGCAACTTGAGAAAGGCCTTGTGTCATGCATACAAGGGGAGAAGAACCTAAACGACCTTTTGAGAAATCAAAAGGAAGTTGTGGCCAAGGAGGGGATTGGGTTCGCACCCAACCCCAAGAACAAGAAGAAGGATAACAAGACCAAACGACCTCCTCCTCTCAAGCAAACTTTTGTGAAGGAGGGAGAGAGTGCTTCCAAGGAGAAGAAGAACAATGTGAAGGGTGGAGGTGTCAAAAAGGGAAATGCCACCCCTCCCAACAAAGCCGGCGACTTTAATCCTTCTTATGTGTTATGTCGTGCTAGTGATGGGCATGTCTATGCCAAATTTGTTGGTTCTACTCATGAGTACATTGAATGGTCTATTTGGGTTCCTAAGACCCTTGTTACTAACATCAAAGGACCCATTACAAAATGGGTACCTAAAACCAAGCATTGATCTCTTGTAGGTGTTTGCTTCCGGTGGGGGATCATGGTTGCTCGATAGCGGAGCTACAAATCATATGACCGGAAGCAAGGACTTGGTGGTGGACGTGCACAAGATTCCATCCATGCCCACCAATGTCGAGTGGGGTGACGCCTCATCCTCTAAGGTATTGGGACTTGGCAAGGTTGTCATCTCTCATGATCTCACGATCGAGAAGGTCATGCTTGTTGAGTCCCTTGCATACAATTTACTTTCTGTTCGTTAACTTGCAATCATGGACTTTGCCACTTTCTTTGATATTGATACCGCGGCCCTCTTGTGGAGAAAGACTCTTAAAGTAGCCTTTGTTGGGCATGTCGAGAACGGTCTATATGTGATTAACTTTTCGGAGCGACCCACTAAGACCGCGACATGCCTAATGGCTAAAGTTGATGTGGGATGGCTTTGGCATCGCCGTTTAGCCCATGTCAGTATGAGATCTTTGCAAAGTCTTCTCAAGGGGGACCATGTCTGTGGACTAATGAATGTTAGTTTTGCTAAAGATCGTGCTTGCAGTGCTTGTATCGAAGGAAAGCTACCTGAGAAGGCTCACCCTCCCACGACTATCATTTACTCAAAGAGGCCTTTGGAGCTCCTTCACTTGGATCTCTTTAGGCCTCCATCCTTTGATAGTCTTGGTGGTAGGAAATATTGCTTGGTGATTGTGGATGACTACTCAATATATACTTGGGTGTATTTCTTCAAGAGGAAGAGCGAGACCCAACAAACCGTCATTGACTTTGCAAATGAAGCACAACGTCAACACAATGCAAATATCTTGACAATAAGAAGTGACAACGGCACCGAGTTCAAGAACTACACCTTGGATGAGTTTCTTAGTGATGAGGGGATCAAGCATCAATATTCCGCACCTTACACCCCTCAACAAAACGGTGTTGCGGAGAGGAAGAACCGGACGTTGATGGATGCGGCAAGGACCATGATGGCGGAGTTCAAGTGTCCATACAACTTTTGGGCCGAAGCCATCAACACCGCGTGTCATGCATCCAATTGGCTCTACCTCCGCAAGGGCTTGAACAAGACTCCATATGAGATACTTACCGGTAACAAGCCCAACCTTAAGTACTTTCGGGTGTTCGGGTGTAAGTGTTTCATTCTCAAGAAAGGTGTTCGGTTGTCTAAATTTGAGGCTAGAGCTTATGAGGGCATATTTGTTGGTTATGCTACAAACTCTCATGCTTACCGTTTCCTCAATAAATCCACAAGACTTATTGAGGAGACGTGTAACGTGGAGTTTGATGAGAATAATAGCTCCCAAGTGGAGCAAAGTGTCACTTGTGATGTAGGTGATGAAATTCCTCCTCAAGCCATAAGAAGAATGGGTGTTGGTTTTATCCTACCCATTGAGGAACCCCTTATGGCCTAAGGAGAAGGACAATGCTCCACTCAAGTGGAGCCATCACCAACCCAAGGCCCACACGCTTCCGAAGAACAAAGTGAAGGCCCTCATCCTCATGAACAAGACCAAGGGCAAGATCATGCTCAAGATGGTGTTGACACACCAAGTGATGCCCAAGGTCAAGTTCTCTCCTCCGAGCAAGTTCAAGAGCAAGAACAAGCTCAAGACGTCGCTCAAGATGATCAAATGACCGAGCATCGTGCCGCCGAGGTTGCTTCCAATCTCTCCACCTAGGATCATCTCATGACAAATGTGCTTGGAAGCTTAAGAAAGGGGGTAAGCACTCATAGACAATTAGCAAACTATTGTGAACATCACGCGTTTGTCTCTTGTGTTGAGCCCCAAAAGTTCTATGAGGCGCTCGAAGATCCAGATTGGCTCAATGCCATGCACGAAGAACTCAACAACTTCGAGCGCAACAACATGTGGATTGGTGCCAAGGCCGACGATGAACCACAAGTCATCGGAACCAAGTGTATATTTAAGAACAAGCAAGATGCTCATGGGATTATCATTCGCAACAAGGCTCGCTTGGTAGCACAAGGCTACTCCCAAGTTGAGGGTATCGACTACGGTAAACCTTTGCTCCCGTTGCTCGTCTTGAACCCATTCGCATGTTGATTGCATATGCTTCTCATCATAACTTTAAGTTACAACAAATGGATGTGAAGAGTGCTTTTCTTAATGGTCCTATTAATGAATTGGTTTATGTCAAGCACCCCCCCGGGTTCGAGGATCCCTACTTTCCCGATCATGTGTATCAACTCGATAAGGCACTCTATGGCCTTAAACAAGCCCCACGTGCGTGGTATGACCACCTTACCGAGTTGTTACAAGACCGTGGTTTTGAAGTTGGGCTAATCGACCCCACTCTTTTTACTAAGAAGGTCAAAGGGGAGTTGTTTCTTTGCCAATTATATGTTGATGATATTATCTTTGGTTCGCCTAACAAAGCTTTCAATGAGGAATTTGCCGCTCTCATGACCTCAAAGTTCGAGATGTCTTCCATGGGAGAGTTGAAGTTCTTTCTAGGGTTCGAAGTGAAGCAAAGAAGAGAAGGAACCTTCATCAACCAAGCCAAATACACTCAAGACATGCTCAAGAGATTCAAGCTAAGTGATGTCAAGCCGGTTTCCACTCCAATGCCCACCAAGTGCCAACTTGACATAGATCCCAATGGTAAAGCGGTGGATCAAAAGGTATATCGCTCCATGATTGGCTCCTTGCTTTACCTTTGTGCATCTAGACCGGATATCTTGTTGAGTGTGGGAATTTGTGCACGGTTTCAAGCCGCACCTAAGGAAAGTCACTATGTGGCGGTCAAACGGATCTTTCGATATTTGGCTCATACCCCGAACTTTGGCTTATGGTACCCAAGAGGAGCAAATTTCAAGCTTGTAGGGTATTCGGATTCCGATTGGGCGGGAGACAAAGTGGATAGGAAGTCCACTTCCAGAGGGTGCCAATTCCTTGGTTGCTCTTTGGTAAGTTGGTCTTCCAAAAAGCAAAGTTGTGTGTCTCTCTCGTCCACCGAAGCGGAGTATGTAGCGGCCGGTAGTTGTTGTGCACAACTCTTATGGATGAGGCAAACTTTAAAGGATTACAGTGTCATTTGTGACAAAGTGCCTCTTTGGTGTGACAATGAAAGTGCCATCAAGATTTCTCTCAACCAGGTGCAACACTTCAAGACGAAGCATATTGAGATTCGGTATCACTTCATCCAAGATCATATTGGGCAAGGGGAGATCGAGCTGAACTACGTCAACACTCATGATAACCTTGCAGATATTTTCACGAAGCCGTTGGATGAAGCAAGATTTCGCGAGTTAAGGCATGAGCTAAATATCATTGATTCGAGCAATGTTGCTTGAACCCGTGCACACCCCACCATACTCAACTTGTTGTCTTATTTAGATGTAGGCATGGACATAGGGGGAGTGTTGTTCTCTCAATGAACTCTCCCTCCCCCCATTATGCATAAATTGATCAATTCTTTCACATTAGCCATGTTTGATGGTACTTGTGCTTCAAAGATGAGTTTTGGTCATGGGCCCAAGGATAATTCTTCGCGGTGCCATACCAATTGACTCAAACATAGGTGGCTCCAGCCACCGCCCTCTTGTTGGAGAGGTTGTGTCTCGCGGTCGTCTCTTGTTGTCTATTTGCCCCTTCTTCTCCTCTTGTTTGAGCTTGTTGGGTGGTGTGGTGTTCGTTTGAAGTTTCCGTGCAAAGACCTCTTTCTCCTGTGCTAGAAATGTGCTTCTTCTTGAGCTCACGGTACTACCGCGGCCTGCCACGGTACTACCGTGCGTGGAGTGTACGGTACTACCGGCCCAGCGCAGTACTACCGCCTGGGGGAGCGGTACTACCACTTTGGTGTGGTCCTTCCGCCCAAGCGGTACTACCGCGCTGTCGGAGGCACGTGGGGATAAGGACGGGAACGGGGGGGGGGGGGGTTCTAACTCCCCCATACCCATTCGTCAGTTTTCCCCACTTCGTCTCTCTCTCTCGCTCAAGAACGGGTCCAGAGTCCCTCGCCGGATCTCCATCTCCAGCTGCTCTCCTTGGATTCCGACCGGTGGGATCGTTCCCCACCACTTCCTCTTGCCATGGACCAAGGTTTTTCCCCAAATCCCTCTCTTTCTTGTTGGTTCTCTTGTCTCTAGATTTTTGGGGAGATGCATGTGTTCTTGAGATTTTAGGCCAAATCTTTGCAAGAGAAGGTTCTAGGAGAGTAGTGTTGCGTAGACTTTTTACTTGATATATTGTCCCGTGGTAGATGTGATCAACCGTAGTTCCACCGTGGTTTCGTGCATCTTCTCAGATTCAAAAGTAGGCTCGGATCTGACGTGGTGCGGTACTACTGCTTGTCCGGTACTACCGCCCGTTCGGTGCGGGTACTACCGCATGCTCTGTGGCACTAAAGCCTTACTACCGCTCCAAGCCACGGTACTACCATATACTCACATGGTACTACCGCGACTAGGAGCGGTACTAATTTTTTAGTACCGCATGACCAGGCGGCACTACCGTTGTTGTCCCTTCTTCCTTGTGGCATTTATCCCGTATGATTTCTACTTGTTTCCCTTGCTTTGCCGTGGTCTTTGCATTGATTCTTCTCACTCTTTGTGTGTGCTTTCTCTTGTGTCTTAGGTGGTGGCTCTCGCCGTTCCAATCCCAGTCGTGACACTGGCTCCAAGTGTCTGCGCAATCCTCAAGATGAAGCACCAGAGGGCTCCAGTGCCCCCAAGCGCAATGTCAAGACCACTGCCAGCAAGCAAAAGGAACCTGCTAAGGGCATGGACGAGATTCCCCTCAATGAGTACGTCGAACGCCAGAAGATCAACCCTTATGTGAATGCTCATGCTATCCTCAGAGGCACTAAGTTGTTTTGGACCAAGCAGCAGGCTCTCATTTATCTGGATGTGATCAAGAATAAGCAGAATACCTTCATGGATGTCAAGTGGATAGACATGAATCACATGAGGAAGGACAAGTTTCGGGAGTATTTTGGAGAAGCTCTAGATTTGGTGGAGCAGTTCGCTATTGAGCCTGTGATCTCCTTCCACCTTGACTATGACCCTGAGCTTATCTGTCAGTTCTTTGCCTCAGTTTAGTTTCACCCCGGGGTTGAGCGGAGGATGACTTGGATGACCAATGGCCGTCAGTTGTCTGCTACCTGGAAGGAGTTCATGGGTCTTCTCCACGTTCCTGATGACGGGCTTCACACACCCGTTGGTGTTCGCCCCCACACCAACTCTGAGTCTACTAACAAGAACTTGCTTCAGCCGTACTATATTGAGAAGGTGCTTCCCAGTGGCAAGTCAACTTGGGTGCTGAACTCTTTTCTGGATATGATGCATCGCATCTTCCGCAACACTCTGTTCCCTCGCATTGGCGACAAGGACAAGGTTCATTCCTATCTAGTGGACATGATGCTCCTGTGCGCGGAGGCACGTTCGTCCCAGACTCAGCCACTTGATGTCTCACACATCATGTGGTGTGAGCTTCGGTTTGCGGTGTTCACCCGCAAGGTACCTATCTATGGACCATACCTGTTTCTGTTGATCTCCACGACTTGGGAGAAGATGTACCCTGGTGATGAGTTCCTTGCTCCAGACTGGATTCGGCATGAGTCCATCAGTCTCCGCGTCAAGCCCAACTGGGCCAACACTACTACTTGTGCTGAGGCGTCTGCTGCTAGGAGGGCTGTTGGTGAGGAGAAGGCTGGTGCAGAGGATGTTGATGAGGACCGTGCTGCTAGGTCTTCCCCACCTTCCTTTGAGCTGTCATGGGCCAAGAAGTTGAAGGACAAGATGAAGACTCTCTTCTGCATGCAGGCGAAGGGGCAGTACAGGACTCACGTGGCATCCAAGGAGAGTCGCCGCCGCGACAAGAAGGTCATGAGGCTCTTTGGAGATGATGTATCTGGCGGTTCTGAGGATGCCATCACGCCAGAGGCTGCATGGATGGCGAAGCAAGGTTTCAAGTGGACTAGTTCTGAGGAGGACATCGAGGAGACCGTCCCCACCGCCGAGTCTGACGAGGAGCACGAGGAGCATTGGGATGATTTCTCTGCCTGAGCCACCCCCTTGTGTGTAGGTGTCCTCTCTGCCTTTTTGGCGTCTCGATGCCAAAGGGGAAGAGAGTGTAGGGATTTGCGTGTTTGCGAGTCGTGTGTCGTGTTTGGTGTGTTTGCTTTGTCATTTGGACCTCATTTGCCTTTGTTTGGTTTGTGCCTTTGAGATTTATCCTTCATATGGTGTAAGACATATGCACTCTATTCTATCTTAGTTAACTTATGTTTGTGCTATCTTGTCTAGTGTTAGCCTTACTATTGCAAGATATGCCTTGTCTCTATAATATAGGGGGAGCTTTGATCCTAGTATGTGTGCCGTGCAGTCCAAAGCACCCATCTAGTTGGCACACATCTAGGGGGGGCCCGTCTATATTCTAGAGAGGAGGGGTTTGCGTTTGCTTAATATTATTTCCCTTGTGCAAATCCCGTATTGTCATCATTCCACCAAAAAGGGGGAGATTGTAAGGGCATATTTATCCCTAAGGTGTTTTGGTGATTGATGATAATGCGTTTGCGGACTAATCGTGTGCCTTGAGTATCCCAGATGTTTCATCGCTAGGCACAAGACAGTTTGGTGCCCCTCGAAGACTGTTGAAGACGGCGTCTTTTCTACATTTCTTTTTGGTGGATTTGAGTCATAGGAAAGCCGTACTATTAAGAGGGGGTCCGCGTCGGAAAGGTTTGGGTGGAATCATCACATACACATTTTCTTCCTTGTCCCCTCCTTTCCCCTGCACTTTGGAGCATCCTTTGTTGATCCTCTTTTCCCTTGTCCTGACTGTTGTTGATGGGCTTGCGGTAGTACTGCTCCTTGTTGAGCGGTAGTACCGCATGCACCCGCGGTAGTACCGCACTTTGGCGCGGTAGTACCGCAGGTGCCCACGGTAGTACCGCTCCTCTGGAGCCGCAGTACCGTGGCCCCCAGGCCAAGTACCGCTCCTTCGCGGTAGTAGGGGCGGATGCAATTTTTTACATCTGCGCCACTGTGGTAATACCGCATGCCTTGCGCGGTAGTACCATGCGCGGCCTGGATCAGTTGCCAGGCGGTAGTACTGCTCCTCTGTGGTAGTACTGTGTCGGGTTTTTGCTTCTTCCGTTTACCAGCGGAAATAGGCACGGATATATCTTTATCCGTGCTCTTCCCAGGCTAGGGGTTTCCTGCCTTGCGGTAGTACCGCAAGGGGGAGCGGTAGTATCGCTCCCATGGCAGTACCGCCCTTAGCTCTTGTGCTACAGGTCTGCCCTAGCTGCTGCTGGTGCTGCGGTAGTACCGCGGGCCTGCACGGTAGTACCACGTGGCCTTGTGGTAGTACCGCTTGTCAGCAAGCGGAAGTACCGCGTGGACCTGCGGTAGTACCGCTGGTCTGGGGTGGTAGTACCGCTGGTCGCGGGCTGGTAGGTGGATAACGGTTGGATTTTTGTCCTAAGCTCTAAAAGGGGTGTCTTCTTCCTCAACTTGTTTACCTCTTCCAACCCTAAGCTCCATTGTTGCTCTAAGCTCCATTTTCACCCAATCTCACTCCCTAGCCAATCAAACTTGTTGATTTGCTCGAGAGTGGTTGAGAAGGCCCCGATCTACACTTCCACCAAGAGAAATTTGATTCCCCCACTAATCCCTTGCGGATCTTGTTACTCTTGGGTGTTTGAGCACCCTAGACGGTTGAGGTCACCGCGGTGCCATAGTCCATTGTGGTGAAGCTTCGTGGTGTTGTTGGGAGCCTCCGATTGAGTTGTAGAGATTGCCCCAACCTTGTTTGTAAAGGTTTGGTCGCCGCCTCCAAGGGCACCAATAGTGGAATCACGGAATCTCGCATTGTGTGAGGGCGTGAGGAGAATACGGTGGCCCTAGTGGCTTCTTGGGGAGCATTGTGCCTCCACACCGCTCTAACGGAGACGTACTTCCCCTCAAAGGAAGGAACTTCGGTAACACATCCTCGTCTCCACCGGCTCCTCTCTTAGTTATCTCGTGCCTTTACTTGTGCAAGCTTATTTGTGTTATATCTCTTACTTGCTTGTGTCCCTATCTTTGTTGCATCATATAGGTTGCTCACCTAGTTGCATATCTAAACAACCTACTTTGATGCAAAGTTTAAATTGTTAAAGAAAAGCTAAAAATTGTTAGTTGCCTATTCACCCCCCTCTAGTCAACCATATCGATCCTTTCAGTGTGAAAAAGAAATATCAGATGTTCCTTCCTACAGTAAGCATGACTCAAGACCTACACAAATCCATACCCTCTATTTCAACACACGTCCATTTGTATTGCCACTTATTATTGCCTTTGCCGTCCATGGCCTTCGAAATGTTCCACACGGCTAAGCTTAGCTGCTCTCTCGACCTTGTCGGAGCGTCCACGTCGTCCGTCGGTCGACCACGTCGGCGTATTAACCCCGCGAGCTCTTTCTCAAACCTCCTCTGCTAGTTTGGGCAGCTCCTAATGGTTATTCCAAACAATACATAATTATAATCTAAATTATGTTGCATTTATTTTTTATTTTGAGTGCCTTTTATCAATATGGATTTAAAATTAATGTTAAAGTTATTTAAAAATCCATAATAATTTATAATCAAATAATTTCTCCACCATATAAAATCTAAAATAAATATTTTAAACTTCCACTTTGAAAGATTAAACTAAAGCATTTAGTATATGTTGGTCACCTTAAATTCAACTAGAATATTGTTTTCAAAGTCAAGTAATTCTAATATTTTTAGAACAATAGTAGGATATTTTTTCAGTATTTATAAGCGAATTCGTGTACTGCTGGCTGCTGCTGATTTACACGGTGATCACTCATGGGATCGATGTACATATCTGTAGTTAATCTATATTAGCGCGCACACACATTTACCTTGGGTGTTTCCTCATGGCACTGTACCTGGTGGACGTAGACTTGGACTGCGTTGAGGTAGAGCATCGTCGCCATCAAAGATAGATGGCAATCAGAGCAGCGGAATTACATATGCCTGGGAGAAAGACATCCATTGTAGAGTGAAATCTCCTTTTGTTTTTCTCTGATTGTAAGAAACAGTGGGGAATGCTGACAATCACCAAAAAGAGCAAAACCATATTGCATACCTGAGTGTCTGGATGTGACTACGAATTACAAATCAGGGTGGATGATCATGTAGGTTCTCATTCACAAATCAGCATGGTGCGAAAAGCAGAATGAGATAAAGCCTGGAAATAGGAAATATCCGACCAGCAAGGAGTAGTCATTACCTTTCTACTGGCCTTTGCATACATAACCGAAAGTGGGATCGGTATTACTTAAATGCTGAAAAAAATCTTCTGACAATAGCAGTCATCAAGGAAACATGAACAATTTGTGCATAACTTGGCTAGTAGCCTTGGCACGAATTGATTAAAAGTGTTATTAGTAAGAAAATTGCACTATCAAAAACTCAAAGCTTTTACAAAATAATGGCAAAACTGCGTACACAAAAGACAACTTTCATAACCAGATATACTATCTAATTGACTTGATTTCCTATGCTTCGACATCGTGGACGTAGGGACGGACTCGTACGCATCTAGCCTGCAATCTGCACTTTGCGCAACGCCATTGGCAGCGACACCAGAGCGAACCGATGTGCAACTTCTTGTCGGCTCTCTTCTTCTATGTCCCAGCTCATGACAACTTGTAGAAGGAATGCTACATCCGTTTTTCCACAACCTAGAATGAAAAATCTTGGTAGCAAAGGAAAATGTCGAGGAATGAGAAAGACCACATGTCTCTGTCTAAATAGCATAGTTAGTATTACAACAAACAAACCAGCACCATCTGCCCTAACTGGACCTTCAAATCAAGACCTAGTTTAATCTGATCGGGCCAAACTAATCAGTCAATTCATGGAACATATAGTCAATTTTCTATAAGGAAACATATAGTTAGATTGTCCGCTCAAGATTGAATACTGCAGTTTGAAGGGACTGTCCAATCTACATAAATCATGAACATGTTTCTACATTTCCTAACTAAAACAACAATGTCTGACCATTGGCTTACGCATACTGTAATACAAATTGCAAACTGCCGACAAGTGTTGACCTGTCGTTGGTTTTTGATGACCATATAAATTTACTTTGGTGAAAAGAAAATTTCAGTCATAGTGATAGCTCCAGCCTCCAGCCAACAACCAAAAAAGTTGTTGGCTCCAGAGCAGTACGGAACATCATCATAATCAGGTATATCCCGAGAATACTAAAGGTCCAGATGGGATCGAGAGGAAGGGTCGTGCTGGTGGTTGGGTTTGTTTTTCTTTTCTCTGGCATGTACCGCTTCTGGTTCACTTAATATGAGGACTGTGGGTCGACGCGTGCGTTGCGGCGGGAAAACACAACGCCCAAGGTGTGAGAACAAATATAATAAAGACAGAAGTACCCTCAGGAATTCTTGAGCCGAATCTTCGCAAGCCTATCTTTCAACATGGCATTGTCTAGAGATTTGGGTCTAGGGTTCGTCCGGAGTGAGGTTATATGTGGGGATTTGGGCTAGGTTTCACGGATGCCGACTCGGATATAATTTACCATTTTGTGGAGGAAATGTTCCTAAAAGAAGTCTGACATTTCTTGAGTCGAAACAGATAATTCTAAAATATTTCAGATATCATTAACATACATGTGATTGCAGGAACAGGGTGGGATTTTTTAACCAAAATCAAGCTTGCTCAAATCCCTGTTTGATTTGAAAATTTAACTCTAGCCTTGCATAATCACGAGTTTAACTCTCAGATATGCAAGTAGAAGAAAACTTAGACAAACCTTGCAGCGGGCATCCTATTTGAGAAAGTCCTGCCGTGGCGAACCTGAGACTCACACAGACTGATGAGCTCATTTAGTTCAAGAGGTAAATCACCATAAAGTATGTTTCTTTTAAGAAAGATGCAATTCAAATAGTAAGGCCAGTCAAGTTTTGAAGTTCAACAAAAATGAAAAAAAAACATATATCAAAGTTCGCACACACATAAATTCCAGGGATAAAATGTTTATTAGCTCTGATGGAATTAATCCATTGAAGTTATTGTACCCCAGATCCAACACCTTCAGCTCTCGTAAATTTCCCATCTCTCTAGGGACAATACCATAGAACAAGTTCCTATGCAGTACACTGTATGGATGGAAGAAAAATAGATCAGAAAAGTTTGAAGGGCGAACATCATTTCACAAGTACATAAGATACAAAAAATAATATTAAGATGCTTTCTTGGTGAGTGCCTGAATGGGCATACATAATTCAACAGATAGATTTACTATGGTACTAATAATAGGAAAACTACATAAAGCACTGGTTTGCCATCAAATAATCATGTACTTGAATTTGATCCATGCAAAATTGTATTCTCAAAAGTCCCGTAGATCCAAGAAGAAACACCTCTCTTTTATCCAACTACACTCCAAGAAAGAACATACACCAAGTTAACTGATGTACCTTAATTGACAGCTCAAAAGCTGAGGTCATAAGCCTCATCAGGAAAACATACACACTACAAAGTTTCAACTTTACTACTGTGCTCAGCATGATAGCCTATATCGAAGTGCAAAATGACTCTTATTCAGTTGGTAGTTTCAGAAATACCAAATACTATCTTGTGGTTGAAAGCGTGAAACATGTTTTGTCAAAACCAAAGTGTTCAGAAAAAACGTCACCAAAGGAACTATAGAATATGCTTACAGAAAATGCATATTAGTAAGTTGTCCAATCTCAGGAGATAACATTCCCTTCAGACTAAGATTTGACAAGTTCCTACAAAACAAAGGCACACACAAATTAGGCAAAAACATCAAAATACATATTATCAATCAGAGCATAGGGAAATGTTGCAAACATAACACATGATAGAAAACAATGTAAACAGAGGAAACATAGCTGCATAAGATGGGCATCCTATACTGAACAGTTCATGCATGTCAGGGGAACTGGATGTTTAACAAGATATCCCCAACACTGATGCTCCACATAAAACAAAATTAAGATTTGCATCAATCAAGGGTTCTTAACAACTCAAAATCAGCACCAAAGGAATTGGTAGTATCGAACGAGCGAAGTCTCTTTTTGAAATCTGAAGCCTCCCCCTCCTCCTCCCTCCCTCTCTCCCTCCAACGTCTTCTCCTTCAATCACCGCATCCCCGGCGACCCCAAGAATCCGAGGCATGATCCCCCCAAATTGCACCCCCATCTTCCTCGGCCCAAATCCCAATGAATCTCGCACCGAGTCAAGGGACACAAGAATCACGAATCCCCAAGTATATTCATCAACAATACGGGAAGAAATGTAACGCTCCGAGACCGTTGCGCCAGGTGTCTTCCAGTTATTCGCTGTCGTTGCCATGTCATTTGTTTGTGTGTTATGCATTTCATATCATGTCATCATGTGCATCACATTTGCATACATGTTCGTCTCATGCATCCGAGCATTTTCCCCGTTGTCCGTTTTGCATTCCGGCACTCCTATGTCCTCCGGCGCCCCCTTTTGCCTCTTTTCGTGAGCGGGTGTTAAACTTTCTCGGAATGTACCTATATTTGCCAAGCGGCCTTGGTTTACCACCGGTAGACCGCCTGTCAAGTTTCGTGCCATTTGGAGTTCGTTTGATACTCCAACGGTTAACCGGGTAACCGTGAAGGCCTCATGTGTGTTGCAGCCCAACACCCCTCCAAAGTGGCCCAAAACCCATCCAAACCCCATCCATACTCTCGGTCGTTCGATCACGATCGCGTGGCCGAAAACCGCACCTCATTTGGACTCTCCTAGCTCCCTCTACCTATATATTTGTGTCTCCTCCGAAAATTCGCGGATGAACCCTAGCAAACTCCCTCTTCGCGTCGCCGGACAAATCCTCCCGCGCCCGGACATGTCCGCGCCGCCGTCCGCGTCCAACCGGAGATCGCCACATGGCACGCTGCTGTCCCACCGCCGTCGCGGCCCACAGAGCCCATCAGGGGCCCGCGCGAGCCCGGATCTCACCGCCGCCCGGCCCGCTCCGTCCCGCCGTCTCGCCTAACGCCGACCGGTCCCGCCGCTCGCCAGACTCCACCACCATCGCCAGCGCAGCCGCCCGCCGCCGCCGCCCACGCTCCTCCACCACGCGCCGCCTCCTACTCCACCGCGCGCCGCCCGCACCCCGCTGCCAGATCCGTCGCCACCGGCCGACTTGCTCCGCCGCCACCCCGAGGTGCTTGCGCCGCCCCGTTCCTCTGTGAGCCTCGCCGCCCGCCACCCCGCTCCTCCGCTGCTCGCTTGCCGGCGCGCCGTGACTCATGCACACCGTTGCCGTTCGCCGCCAATCGCCATCGCCGCCTTCGCCTGCCGGCGCCGCCCCGCTCCTCGCCTCGCCGGAGCTACGCCAAGCCGCCGGACTTAGCCCGCCTCGGATCCGGACGGGTGGGATGAGATCCACCCGTTCCGTGAACCAAACGCCCGCGCCCCGTCCCGTACGCCTTCGTCCATGTACACCTCCGTACAATTTTCCTCGAGGTGAATTTGACCAAGTCCCCGGAGATCTTATTATTTTAAGCCTTTGTTCATCATGTCATAACTCTGCATCCGTAGCTCCGTTTCGTGCGTGTGGCATATCAAAATGTTCATCTGGATGTGCTCTTTATTTTGTTCCATTGAACCATGCTTGTTTGAGTCCATCTTGATGCCCTAATAGCTGTTGCAAAAGTGCTATATAATGTTAGGTGCTGATTCTTATCTGTTTATGAGCATTTGTCATTTTTTCCATGATTATTGTGTGCTGCATATGAGCATGAGCTCTACATGTGTTTTGTTATATGCCATGCCATTTTTACAGGGGTGTATGCCATGTATTTTTGTGATCAATGTGGTGACTAGCACAAGCATGCAAAGTAGCTCTCATAATATTGCTGATTTCAGAGACTTAGAATTTCACTAAGTCTTTGTCTGTTGTTATTTTTATGCCATGTATTCATGTTGCTACAGAGTAATCCATGCTTCTTTTGAGTATGTTCAGTAAGGATGATTTTGAGATATTGTTATGCTCTATCCATCCATGCCCTTGTTTGCATTTGTGGAGTGCCCTAGCATGACTCAATCTTGCTCTACTTTTGCTATAAAATGTTCCTGGCAGATTGTTTACGTGTTAATCAATTTTGCCAAGGTTGTTGCAGTTGATCCATGCATGATATGAGAATTTTATTGCCATGTTTAGCTTCTTGATCATGTTTTCTTGCTGGGTGTATGTTTAGTTTGCCATGCAATGCCTTGTGGTGAGTGCATCGAGCTCGCAAACATGCCTACGTAACTCTGTTTATGCCATATCCAGTTTTCTGCTAAGTTTGAATCTGTTAATGAAAGTTGCTATGTTTACATGGGTGCCATCATATCTTCTGATCCTTTTTGGCTTATGGTCAGTAAGGGACTTTTGTTATATGCTTTGAGTAGATTCATACCATGCCTTGTTTTGCCATGATATGTTCCTGTAGCATGTTGTTATCTTGCTCTAAACATTGCTTCCTGATGTTAATTCCTGACATGTTATTTTCACTGTCTGTGATGCTGATATCTTTTGCCCTTTTGCCATGCTTGTTTGAACATGCTATTGTGTGATTTAGCCGTGGCTCAATGTTCATCTTTTGTCAAGCATCTTGAGTAGATCACTGCCATGTGCTTTGTTGTTATGTTAGAGTGCAGTAGCTTAGTTTTTTGTTGCATTTTAGATGGCATCGTGCCGTTAATCGCAGATTTGTGCCATTATTGTTTGTTTGCCATTTGCAAACTGTGCATCCGTTTCCAGCGATCTTTATATCGATTTCGACCGAAATCAACTCATCTTACCAGCGGCACACTTGGTTTGCCAAGTTGAGGTCTGTTTCAATCTTTTCCTTCCGGAGCATGCATATGCATTGCATTTCACATCCCGCATATGATGCCATGTTTTGCATCATGTTGCTTGCGCATTGCACCATGGTTGATTGTTGTTTTCCTTTGCTTGTGTTCTTACTTTGGGTAGAGCCGGGAGACGAGTTTATGATCGAGGAACCCGTTGAGTACGCTTATGAGGATCAAGCTTTCATCTTCTTGGAGAACTTTGTAGGCAAGATGACCATACCCTCGAAATCACTTCTATCTTTGCTTGCTAGTTGCTCGCTCTATTGCTATGCCTATGCTGCGATACCTATCACTTGATATATCATGCCTCCCATATTGCCATGTCAAGCCTCTAACCCACCTTTCCTAGCAAACCGTTGTTTGGCTATGTTACCGCTTTGCTCAACCCCTCTTATAGCGTTGTTAGTTGCAGGTGAAGATGAAGTTCGTTCCATGTTGGAACATGGATTTTGTTGGGATATCACAATATATCTTATTTTAATTAATGCATCTATACACTTGGTAAAGGGTGGAAGGCTCGGCCTTATGCCTGGTGTTTTGTTCCACTCTTGCCGCCCTAGTATCCGTCATGCCGGTGTTATGTTCCTTGATTTTGCGTTCCTTAACGCGGTTGGGTGTTATGGGAACCCCTTGACAGTTCGCCTTGAATAAAACTCCTCCAACAAGGCCCAACCTTGGTTTTACATTTGCACCAACAACCTATCACCTTCCTTTGGGTTCTGCAGACTCAAGGGTCATCTTTATTTTAACCCTCCCCAGGGCCAGTGCTTCTCTAAGTGTTGGTCCGAACTGAGTAGACTGCGGGGCCACCTCGGGGAAACTTGAGGGTTGGTTTTACTCGTAGGATGTCTCATCTGGTGTTGCCCTGAAAACGATATATGTGCAACTCCTATCAGGATGTCGGCGCATCGGGCGGCTTTGCTGGTCTTGTTTTACCATTGTCGAAATGTCTTGTAACCAGGATTCTGAGTCTGATCGGGTCTTCCTGGGAGAAGGAATATCTTTCATTGACCGTGAGAGCTTGTGATGGGCTAAGTTAGGACACCCCTGCAGGGTTTTGAAATTTTGAAAGCCGCGCCCGCGGTTATGGGTAGATGGGAATTTGTTAATGTCCGGTTGTAGAGAACTTGAATCTTAACCTAATTAAAATTCATCAACCGCATGCGTAGCTGTGATGGTCTCTTCTCGGCGGAGTCCAGGAAGTGAACACGGTTCTTATGTTATGCTTGAACGTAAGTAGTTTCAGGATCACTTCTTGATCATTTCTAGTTCACGACCGTGCTTTGCTTCTCTTCTCGCCCTCGTTTGCGTATGTTAGCCACCATATATGCTAGTGCTTGCTGCAGCTCCACCTCACTACCCTTTCCTACCCATAAGCTTAAATAGTCTTGATCTCGCGGGTGTGAGATTGCCGAGTCCCCGTGACTCATAGATACTTCCAAACAGTTGCAGGTGCCGATGATACCAGTGCAGGTGAGGCAACCGAGCTCAAGGAGGAGCTTGATGAAGATTGTGTGCGTTGTGTTTGCTTCGTTTCCGTTTGATCAGTAGTGGAGCCCAGTTGGGGCGATCATGGATCTAGCATTAGGGGTGGTCTTCTTTTATTTTGGTTCCGTAGTCGGACCTTGTTTGTATTATGGATGATGTAATGCTATATTTATGTATTGTGTGAAGTGGCGATTGTAAGCCAACTCTTTATCCCTTTCTTATTCAGTACATAGGATGTGTAAAGATCACCCCTCTTGCGACATGCCTACAATGCGGTTATGCCTCTAAGTCATGCTCCGACACATGGGAGATATAGCCGCATCGTGGGTGTTACAAATTGGTATCAGAGCCTTCCCCGACTTAGGAGCCCCCTGCTTGATCGAATCGCTGGTGTTGTTGAGTCTAGAAATTTTTTTTGAGTCTTATAGGATTATATATATCGGAGAGTAGGATTCTTTTTACTCCTTAGTCCCTTCGTCGCTCTGGTGAGGCCTCATGACGTAGAGTTTTGACTCTTCTCTCCTCCAATTTCACTAAAGAAAATTTAGGATCACGCGGGTATCTTGGAATCGTTTCGATGGTTTTGTGACGAGAACATTGTTCTTGGTTCCTCCTGACATTTAGGGGTTGTGGCAGTGTCCCGGGGAGTTGAGCTCCGAGGTGTTGTCGTCACAATTTTATCGTTGCAGTTCTGGAATACCTGAGTTTCACCGACATCGAAAATCTCTTTTATGCAGTTGTTGGTGAGATAACCTCGACGCCACCCAGTACTGGGGCGGGAGTTCGGGAGTATTGCCATAACTCATATAATGGATGCTTTTCGAAGGTTGAGTTAAATGATTTCTGAAGGTTTTTGGTTATGTGTTGAAGGATGGATACAGCTGGATGTAGGATTTGCTAGTTTTGGGTGAGATATTATGCTTCCCCTGTATCCCCAACACCTGATTGCATAACCAGAAAATTTCGGGAGTTTGTAAGTGGGAATTCAAGTAGCTCCGAGGATATCTTTCCGACAGATGCATGATATGAGACTGGGGTTTGACGTCTAGTGGTCCGCCCATCCACGGTTGGTTTTACAGTGGTCTCGTTGTGTCTTAAAGAGTCCTTGGCTATGCTGACTCGGGGATGCTTCGTATGTCATGTGCTCTGCCTTGTACATGATGGTGATGTACGATCGAGCCAGTGTGGGCCCCACCACGAAAACTTCGGACGAAATCTCTATCATATGTTTGTTCCGGCTTATTTTGCAAGCAAATCCTTTGTTTTGTTTTCAATTGTGGTATTCGAGTTGCTTCGAAGTCAAATGTTGATTCCATACCTTTCCTAAGTGGTGTTCTCATATTTCTATGTGAATACTAATCCTTCTTGATCATCAACGTTGTAATCTCAATTCTTTTTCCAACCGACGTGCCCCTCTTCAAGTGGATCCGATCTTTTTCAACATCCACAAGATCAACTCTAAGTCTTCTCAACAGTGTTTGTTTCATCCGTCCCAAGTTGTCTTTGTTTTCCCCGCCCTCCCACCTTTTGCTTCAAGGACTCGGACTTCTTAATCAAGTATCTATTTTATTCATGTGAACTCTCTTCATTCTTTTCAATCAATGTTCTTACCCGGTGGTTCTCTTGAAGATGCTCTACTAGTTCATCATTCTTCATTCTTTTCCTTCTCCGGTGGATTCAATTCAAGCCTTGGTATTGAGCATAGTCCTTTCATTTTGCCCAATGCTTTTCTTATGCCGGTGCACCTCTTAATCATTCCCCGCTTGCTATTCAATTGTTCCGGAGTGCTGAAGATATCTCAGAAGATTCACATTTCCATTCTCAATCCGTTCAAGCTATTTGAGGTTGTTATCTCATTCAAACCATTTAAATCAACCGGTGCATTATCTCTTCCTAAGTAATCATTCAACGGTGTTTCTTCTGAGTGGGCCCTAACCCACAGGTCTTTTCCCAGGATCTTACCCGACTCTTCTTATTTTACCGGTGCTATTCTCAAATCTTTCAAAGTGTGACATAAGAATGAATTTTCATCAGTAAAGTGCCTTTCTCCAAGATCTTTCAAATTCTTTTCATTGTTGTTTCAACCTTTCTATTCTTCATTATTCTAGAGTGTCTCAACAATTCATGGTGGTGTTTCTCGTCGACATTCTCGGATTTGAATACCGAAGAAGAGTTTTTCCTCCATATCTTATTCGTTCTCTCAGAGATGCGTGATTCTAGCTTGTTGCATCCTCTCATAATTGTTTTCAATTGTGACAATTCTTTTCATCCTTCCAGAGCAATTCAGGAGTCTTTGTGGTTTGTTTCTCCGGAGCCCATCATTCTCAGCTTTCAGCTATCATTCTCCAAATCTTACCGGTGCATCGTTCAAGTGTTCTCTAATCAGCTCGTCATCTCTTCGTTCTCATATATCTAAATTATTTCAAGCATCTTCATTTATTTGCTAATCCTTCCCGGTGTTTCTTCATGTTTTATTCGTTCTTTTTCAATTCTTATAGTGGTTCGTTCAAGAGTTCTCTTCCTTGGTTATTTATCAATTCATTCGTTTCTTTCCAATCCTACCAGTGGTTCGTGGAAGATTTTCTAAAGTTTGCGCTATATCTATCTTAACCCTTTTTCTACAAGAATAAGTAGTATGCCAAATCCGTTGCTTGCCATCAAGCTAAAGAGGTGAAGGATACGCATAACATAATCCTTATTCGTGTTTCATCCAGGTGATTAATTCCTTATTCCGGAGGTTCATTAAAATTCTTGATTTCTTTTGTTCATCTTTGTTTCCCGGAGTTCTAGGTCTTCCACATTATCTCGTCGCGAAGCTCCATCTAAATCATCGCAAGGCTTCACCTTGTGTTTTGAACTTCACTTTCCTTTCGTTTGATCATTCTTTGTTACTCGGAGTTCTTCATGGAGGCACTACATGATGGTTCATCAAGGATTTATTTCCTTCTCGAAGTGTTCATTGAGATTCTTTTCAGAGGAGCTCAAGCATTCTTCATCTTGCAATTCGGAGTGAAATTGTTCTCCCTTATCTTTTGAGGTGGTAATATATCATTCTTCATTCACAAGAATGAGATATTTAAACCCATCACATTCTTCCATGGAGTTATCTTGGTATAGTTTTCACCTAAAGCCTTCCATTGGGAATGTAGCTCTTTGTGGTGATTATCTATGATCCAAGTTCTTCATCTATCCCCCCCGGTGAAATAAGTTTCTCGTCTCCTTGTTGATATCAATCCAATCTTGTTTTCGTTAGTGGCAGAATTTCACCTTAAGTTTTGAGAAGTTTTCTTTAAGCCCACTACAAGCTTACTCTTTTCGTTGTTGGTTTTTTCCCAACAACTCCGTTCGACCCTTCTCCTAAAGATGCTTTTCAAGCTCATTTGAGGTAGAAGAAGTTGTTTTCTCCTCCGTTCATTCCTTTCCATTCTCTATTTTCTTCCAGAGGCATTGTGATGTTGCTCTCTTCGACCCATCATCTTGTTTTGTCAAGATCATGTTCTTTCTTTTGCTTATCCATTTAACCGGAGTGTTGTGCCCTCTACTCAAGTTCTTTTCATCTTATCAAGTCTTGCATCCCTTTTCAACCGGAGTGATGCCCGAATTTGTTCTTCCTTGTTCCTCTTTCCTAACGGAGTGTTTTCAACTTCGATCATCTCCGTGGTTTTCTTTCTTTCAAGTTGTTCAGCCTCTCAAGGTTCTTTGGTTTCACTCATTTGTCAAAGAATCAACTTAGTTTTACCTCTCCTCTTCCTCTTCCGTTTTCTCTTCGGTGCCATCCTAGATCTCGGGACGAGATCCTCTCGTAGTGGTGGAGTGTTGTAACACCCCGAGACCGTTGCTCTAGGTGTCTTCCAGTTATTCGTTGTCGTTGCCGTGTCATTTGTTTGCGTGTCATGCATTTCATATCATGTCATCATGTGCATCGCATGTGCATACATGTTCGTCTCATGCATCCGAGCATTTTCCCCGTTGTATGTTTTGCATTCCGGCACTCCTATGTCCTATGGAACCCCCTTTTGCCTCTTTTTGTGTGCGGATGTTAAACTTTCTCGGAATGTACCGAGATTTGCCAAGCGGCCATGGTTTACCACCGGTAGACCGCTTGTCAAGTTTCATGCCATTTGGAGTTCGTTTTATACTCCAACGGTTAACACTACAAAAAAATACACTTCCGTGATGATACGTGTTTGTCACAGTAGGTCGCGTTTTTTGTCATGCATGTACATCCATGACAAATTTATGACAGAATCAAGATAGTCATACCTGTGATGTCATAGAAGTGTTCCATGACATTACCAAAATTATCATCACAGAAGTGTCCACTTCCATGATGATAAATCGTGCGTCACAGAAGTGCTTTCGTCAAGGGTAACCGACATGTGGCATCCACCGTAACGGAATGCCGTTAAGCTATCGGGTCGGGTTTTGGATCCGATAACCCATTAACAGCCCCGACCAATGGGAAATTTCCACGTGTAAAATTCTTATTGGCCGGACGAAACACGTGTCAGCTCGTCAGTGGGTCAGATAGGTGTCTATGATATGTCGACACATGGCACGGCCCAATAGTGGCCCATTTAGCTTACAAAGCCAGCCCATTTGACTTGGTCAAAAGTTAACGGGCTGGCCCATGAAAAGCCTGTTAACGGTCTCTTCGCAAATAGCCCTTTTTACGACATGTTAACTCAGGCCCGTTAGGCCCTAAAGGAAATCGGCCCAACAACGTCATGTGGGCCGTCGAATATAATACCAGCCCATTTCACTTTCGGCCCATGTATGGCCCACGACGTCTTTCGGCCCATATGAGGCCTTCGTATCTTTCCGCCCATTACAGGCCCACGGTGACTCTAGCCCATAATGAACAGTAATTTTCTTTATACCCGTTAACGGCCCATGATTTACATGGGCCGTTTCCATCCCGTGTTAGCTTTCGTCCTATTGACGGCTCATACGTTCTTGGGCTCCTTTTCGGCCCTCGATTACTTCCGGCCCGTTACTGGCCTGTTCCCCTAATGGGCCAAATTCGGCCCATGGAAAGAGTCGGCCCGTTACTGGCCTGTTCCACTAATGGGCCAAATGGCAAGAGTCGGCCCGTTACTGGCCTGTTACCCTAATGGGCCAAATTCAGCCCATGGCAAGAGTCGGCCCGTTTCTGGCATGTTAACCCGTTGCGCTGTTTCCAGCCCGTCCTATATTCTGGCCCATTAACGACCCGTTATGCCTGTGACAGAATTATGCCTTTGCTGTCCTACGGCCTGTTAACGGCCTGGTACCATGCTGGGCCGATACCAATTACGCCCGATTATGGCCCATGTAGACCCATTTATCCGACGGCCCGAGGCCCACCGGTTACAGGCCCATTTATCGACGGCCCGTAGGAGACCCATGGATCCTACGACCCGTATATGGCCCATGGTAGTTGCGGCCACTAGCAAACCAGGGAAAAAGAAGACTAGGAAATAAATAAGCCCAAAACTAACGCTATGCTATTAAGGCGATTGCATAGATTACATCCACTCGACATCAAAGATCGCCACCAGTGCAAATATAGGGAACACACTACACTATGCAAAAATGGCTTGCTGTTTTCTTCAGGCGGTGGCTGCACGTTAAGAATAAATTTTGTATCGCACCAAAACAAATTACAACTATATAACAAAAGGAAGGTTGGCATAAAACTTAATAGTCTAGCAGATAAATGCACCACCAGAAGTTCAGAAGCTCAGTTCATTTGACATGACCGTTACGTTTTCATGCTGTATTGTCTGATGGAGCACCATAACCCTCACCTTCATTTCCCCTAGGCTCCTGAACAAAATAGCAAATGTCTGATAGTCTGGTTTCAAAACCATGCATATCTTGACGACATTGAGCAATGTTTCTCCTTGTTTCACAAAGGGTCTCTGTTAGGGAATGGACTTGTGTCTGGAGCGCAGATACAACATTGCTTTGAGCTTGCATATCTTGATCATGAGGCAGTTAGGACAATATTGCCTTAACAACCAACCCAGTATTACGCAGGAACGTGCTTTTGGCACTGTTAGTGGACAGGTACTGACCCACTGCAGCAAGAGCTGACATTGCGGTTATAGTTGCCTCGCTACCTTCAGAAGGTGGCGGTTCCACCATTTTTCCATAGCTCACTGAAAAGTTGAGGTTTTACATTAGTAGTACCAGAACAAAAGATATTAAGGAGGCAGCAAAACCAAACAAAATAGCTTTGGTCTATATACAGAACTTATTCTCGTGAACCCATGTAAAATATTAGTTGTATTTTATTGCAAAGTACATAATAAAACCAGGTTCCAAACATATGACCATGTACCATTGCTAATGTATTGTCTATTTCTTCACATTGTATTGAGGGCTAAGGATAAAGAGACGAAGTTTATAATACGGTAAGCATAGTATGACGTCATTCATATCACAAAACAACTAAGAACAGACAAACAGGCAATTGTAACGTTGTGTGGGAAAGTCCAACACGGAACTAGATTATGGGTCAAGATCAAAGGAACATCACTCCTCTCTTTTAAACCATGTAAGGTGCAATGATACACTAAGACAATTGTGTATAAAATTGAAAAGAGTAATAGACATTGGCTGCAAACCATGCAGTTCAAGGCACAAGTCAGAGTAAGTAGTAGTTAAAAGGCATGAGGATTAAGGACTTACAAAAGCGGCTTTGACAGGTGTAGTCATGCCCTTCTTCTTGCTGGTGTGACAGTCCTTGAAGATTTCCACAACATTTGGTTCAGGTACTTTTTGGTCCTTGCGGGCTTTCCTATGCATTTGGAACAAGTCAATATAGATCTGATAATATGGTACAGCAAAAAGAGTGAAACAACAGCTAATTACAAGAGCCTTGCAGTGTGCAATATAGCTAGGAGATCCTGTCGTCTGTTGGAATTTCACTTTCGTACGGTTGGCCTTGTTCTTTGAACAGTTCACCTACAAGAAGATAGATTTGTGTGGCACATGCGTAAATAGGACTTCAACATGTGATCTTATGACATATATATAATGTACCTGATACTTCGGATCGGACCAGTGTTTAAAGAGGCCTCTCCAGTCTTCATTAGATATATTTTCCACTGGAGATGTTTGGGCAAGTTCACTGTTAGCCTTGCCTTCAAAGTGAGTTTTCCTCAAGTTATACCAATACTGTCGCAGAGCAGACTTGAAAACATGGGTGCAAGCTTGTCTGGTTGCATCATCTTGGCTATCCAACTTAAACCTCATCTGTTGAAAATTATGGGAGTCTATCAGCAACCTAGAAAGTATTGGACAGAGCAAGACGATATTACTAGTTTCCATACATAACCATACTTACAGATAAATGGTCGAGGAAGATGTTGAAATGGGTTTCATCTTTGTCATTCCTGTACTGAATCCATGTTGGGAGGATACGTACATGACACCTAACAACAACTGCTGCCTCTGATACTAACTTGGCTGACTCTGTAGCATCACGTGGCCTTTTTAAACCTGCCTCAAAACGAATCTCCATTCTTCCTCCTCTAGATTTAGTTAACCTATCGAGCATTATCCCTGATGTTTGTTTCCTCTTGCGCCTAGGTGCTAGTCCAACAACAAACATAGGAAGTGTTAGTGTACATCAAACTGTGAGACTACATATAAAGAAGCATGCAACTGTAACTTGACTCCAACAACTACCTTCTTGCTGTTGAAGCTCACAAGGTTCATCTGATATTGCCAATTTTTCTTGTGTCAAGAGTGCTTGGGAAGTAGTGTCAGGTGGCAAGGGAGCTTGGGAACGTGCTGCTAGCTCAGTTGACGCACGAGTACATCGTGCAGCTGGTAGTACTATGGTAGGTGTTGCAAGAACTAGGGCTGTCTCTGCTTGTTTGGTGGCAGTTATTTGTTTCTGTTTGTCTTTTTTTGCAACTCGTGTAGCATGGGATGCCGTGTTTGTAGAATTTTCCGCTGGACTTTGACCTTCTATTGCACCATCAGTACCAGCAGAATCTGCAGGATTCATCTGCTTCTCATTCCCCGCCATTCTGTGTTTCTTCCTCTTTTTCTGTGCCATGTTAAGTCAAGCCGACAAGAAAAATGAATAACAATTTAGTTCTTCAGAACAAATTGATGCGTGATGCAGATGAACTGAACTTTGATGTTAGACAACCACATGATAGGAGGATGTAATATGTATGAAAAACAGGATGGAAGAAATAACTAGAACTATGATGTGTAAACTAAGAAGAAGACATTTCACCAAATTAGAAGCAATGCAATGGAAGGTAGACACCATATGAAAGATGCTACAAATATCGCTCTGCCAAGTTAACAGTGTCTCATCATAAATGGCGTTTAAACAAATGTGAAGCAATACAAGAAATAAATTATATGCAAGATGCAAACAACATCACACTATCATGTTAGAGGTCTCTCGTCATTAGTGCCATTGCATATTCACGGCTTATGATGTGTAAACTAAGGAGAAGGCATTTCAACAAATTAGAAGCAATGAAAGTTAGACACCATATGAAAGATGCAACGAATATCACTCTACCAAGTTAAAACTGTCTCATCATAAGTGCCATTTCAACAAATTAGTAATACAAGCTAGAAAAGAATGTGAGATGTAACCTATATCATACTCCGAAGTCAAACGTGTCTTATGATAAGTGATTATTGCAGGTTACACAACAGTGGTAATTTGATGTAAGAACATGGTGTGATAGACAGATATTGTATGTTCTAGAAACAAGAACACGTGTCTTATTCAAGTATAATGTGTAAAGTAAGCAGATGGAATTCAACAAAATTAGAAGCAATACAAGCTCGACATCACACATAACATGCAACCACATATAACAGTGCCAAGTTAGAGGGAGCACCGGTGATGCTGCACTAGGGGAGACGTGCTCATCATAAACACAACTTTGTTGAGTGTCTATGCATGTGTTGTCTTGGAAATCATCTTGGGGGTGTGGATGAGTAGAAACTATAGAGGCCCTCCGTTCAGAAGGAGCACCTTTATCCGCTGCCTTGCTAACTTCCTTCCACTTTATTGATTTTGAATTGTCAAGTAAAACCGACAAGAAAAAGCAATAAAATTCTCTCTTCAGAACTCATTCATGCATGATACTGACAATCACTACTTTGATGTAAGGCAAACACATGATACCAGGATGGAATATGTACGAAAAACAAGACGACATGGCATGTTCACAACTGTTTGTGTAAACTAAACAGAAACCATTCCAGCAAATAAGAAGCAATGCAACCTAGACACCACATGAAAGATGCAACCAATATGACTCTGCCAAGTTAAAAGCGTCCCATCATAAATGGAATTTCAACAAATTAGAAGCAGCGCATGCTATAAATCATATGAAAGATGCAACTAATATCGCACTGCATATACTAAAGGTGTCTCATCATGTTGATTGATGCGGGATACAAAAAACAATAGTTTTATGTAAGGACATGCTTAATAGACAGATGTACTATGTACTAAATACAGGAAGGCATGTCACATTAACAGGTATAATGTATAAGCTAAGCAGACTAGCACATGTAGTTTAACCAGATTGGAAGAATTACAATCTAGACACCATATGCAACATGCAACCACATATCACGCTGCCAAGTTAGAGCAAGCACCTGCGATGCTAGGTAGGGGAAATGCTGTAATCAACTACAGAGCTATGTTCACTATCTTCATCTAGCATTTCTGTTTCTTGAGAATCATGTCGGGAGGCTGACGCTGCATTCTTTAAATGAGGAGTAGTCCCCTTGCCTGCCTGCCTCGTCATAAGTGATTGATGAGGGATACACAAGAACATTAGTTTGATGTAAGAACCTGGTTAATACACAGATGTACTAGTATGTACCAAAAATAGAAAGGCATGTCATATTCAAAGGTATAATGTGTAAGCTAAGCAGATGCAATTGAACCAAATTGGAAGCAATACAAGCTAGACATCCGGCTGGAGTGGTGAGCATGATCATCTAGGACCTGAGAGCTTGGTGGGAGGCGGGCTGCTTTGCCACCATCGCAGCTTTTTAGTTGGCTTCCAGGTGATGCCTATCTTTGCTGGGCTTGTCACTGGCTCGGCCAGTGCCCTGACTAGCTATTTGTCTTCTGGTGCTCACGGGATGGTGGTTCATGTAAAAAATATCTTTCCTTATCTTACCTACTTCGGCCTTTCGAATACAAGCTAGACACCATATGAACATGCAACCACATATGATACCGCGAAGTTAAAGCAAGCACCTGGGATGGTGGTTCATTGCGAGCGAGGTCATCAACTCCAGAGCTACGTTCCCAGTCTCCATCTGCTGACACTACACCCTTTAAAGCGTTGAAACGTGTCTTGCCTAGCCGCACACCAAACTGGAGCGACTTCTCTCTTTTCTTTTTGGCTTCTCTCATGGCAGCAGAGTCTGAAATACCCTTGCATAAAAACACAACAGTGAGAGTAAGGGTGAAGTGTGTGCAGAACTAGTGCACTGTAAAAGTAGTAGATAGCAGGTGGCTGAAAAATAAATGACAGGAGACATATGATAGCTCTACAACATTGCATGGCAAACAAAATTAGATTCTACTCTGTATGATTTTGTAATATATGAGCACAGGAAATGAAGGTACTCCTCCAGCACACCACCACATGTGGTCATATCTAAGATAACAGTCGACTGAAAATAAATAGGTCAGTCGATTTTTTTAATGAACCGTCCGATCTATAAGGAACGGGCAGATGGCCTTCGTCTACCTCCCGCCAGTCACTGTTAACGATCTTTCTCGAACCGCCAGCGACCACCGGCCCAGACCCCCGCCTCCGCCGCCCCGCCCTCCCATCGACCTCACACCACCGCCGAGGGAGTCCTGGATTAGGGGTTCTCCGAACAGCCGGACTATCTCCATTGGCCGGACTGTTAGACTATGAAGATACAAGATTGAAGACTTCGTATCGTGTCCGGATGGGACTCTACTTGGCGTGGAAGGCAAGCTAAGCAATACGGATATGGATATCTCCTCCTTTGTAACCGACCTTGTGTAACCCTAACCCTCTCCGGTGTCTATATAAACTGAAGGGTTTTAGTCCGTAGGACAACAACCATAACATACAATCATACCATAGGCTAGCTTCTAGGGTTTAGCCTCTTTGATCTCGTGGTAGATTTACTCTTGTACTACCCATATCATCAATATCAATCAAGCAGGATGTAGGGTTTTACCTCCATCAAGAGGGCCCGAACCTGGGTAAAACATCATGTCCCCTGCCTACTGTTACCATCCGGCCTAGACGCACAGTTCGGGACCCCCTACCCGAGATCTGCCGGTTTTGACACCGACATTGGTGCTTTCATTAAGAGTTCCTCTGTGTCGTCGCCGTTAGGCTTGATGGCTCCTACTATCATCAATAGCGATGTGGTCCAGGGTGAGACTTTTCTCCCCGGACAGATCTTCGTATTCGGCGGCTTTGCACTACGGGCTAATTAGCTTGGCCATCTGGAGCAGATTGAAAGCTACGCCCCTGGCCATCAGGTCAGATTTGGAAGTTTGAACTACACGGCCGACATCCGCGGAGACTTGATCTTTGACGGATTCGAGCCACAGCCGGGCGCGCCGCACTGTCGCGATGGGTATGACCTAGCTCTGCCGCCGAACAGTACCCCAGAGGCCGTGCCCGCATCAGCTCCGACCCTTAGTTCGGAGCCAACTGCGCCAATCAAGGACGGGTAGTTAGACACCGCCTCAGGGGCTGCAGTCTCGACGGCGATCGAGCCGAACACCAGCATAATCCTCTGCGTAGCCCGTGACTCCAACGTGCTGGACTCTTTTTCTGACTCCGAACCGCCCCCGCCCCTGCCAATCAAATCCGATTGGGCGCCGATCATGGAATTCACCGCCGCGGATATCTTTCAGCACACGCCCTTCGGCGACATCCTGAATTCACTAAGGTCTCTCTCTTTGTCAGGAGAGCCCTGGCCGGATTATGGCCAACAGGATTGGGACGCGGACGACAAAGAAATTCGACGCCCACCCACCACCCACTTAATAGCCACTGTCGATGACTCAACCGACATGCTCGACTTCGACTCTGAAGACATCGACGGTATGGACGACGATGCGGGAGGCGAAGAGGAACCACCGCCCACAAGGCGCTGGACGTCCACCTCATCATATGACGTATACATGGTGGACACACCAAAAGAAGACGATGACGAGGAACGGAAGGACGCACTGAAGGCTTGTTCCCTTGAGAAGCAGTCAAAGCGGTGGCGCAAGCGCCGCCCCAAATCCCGCCTCGGTAGAAATAATGATCATACAGACCCAGCGTTGGAGCAGGGCGAACCACTGCCGGACTACGGCAATATGGAGAATCAAACCCAACAAACTAATTCTGTCAAAGATAATAGTCCGGACGACATAACGCCGGACAGGCACCCGGAGCAGCAGAATGCCCGTCAAAGGCTTGTTGCCACCGCGAGGAGTTTGAAAAAGTAGAAGCAAAGGCTCAAGGCTGCGCAGGACACACTCCAAATCAGATGGAGTAAAGTACTCAACACAGCAGCGAAGTGCGGCGACAATCGCCCCACCAAGAGCTACCCAAAGCGGGAGTTACTACCTGAATTCGATGAGGAGGCCTCAGACCCCCCACAACCAAAAATCAATACAGCCACCTGGCCAGATAGACGACCTCACGGCCAACATCGAGCAGCAAACAACGCCACTCACGAGCCAATACGCGATCCACGCGAGGGCTCACACCAAAAGTACGGTGCAACCAGATCCATCTATGGACCACGCAAGCGTGCCCCAGCATACGATGTAACACAACAAACATCTGAACAACGCGACACACCCAGATACAGGGGTTCCGCGCACCCCCTATGTTTCACCGACGAGGTGCTGGACCATGAATTTCCAGAGGGATTCAAACCCGTAAACATAGAGGCATACGATGGAACAACAGACCCTGGGGTCTGGATTGAGGACTATATCCTCCATATCCATATGGCTCGAGGAGATGATCTCCATGCCATCAAGTACTTACCCCTCAAGCTCAAAGGGCCAGCTCGTCATTGGCTTAAAAGCCTCCCCGAAAACTCCATTGGAAGTTGGGAAGAGCTCGAAGACGCTTTTCGGGCAAATTTTCAAGGGACTTATGTCCGACCTCCGGACACGGACGATTTGAGTCATATAACTCAACAACCCGGAGAGTCAGCCCGAAAACTTTGGAACATGTTTCTTACTAAAAAGAACCCAATTGTCGACTGTCCGGACGCCGAAGCCTTGGCAGCTTTTAAGCATAGCGTCCATGACGAATGGCTTGCCAGACACCTCGGCTAAGAAAAGCCGAGAACAATGGCAGCATTAACAAGCCTCATGACCCGCTTTTGCGCGGGTGAGGACAGCTGGCTAGCCAGATGCAGAACCAGCGACCCTAGTACATCTGAAGTTAGAGGTGGAAATGGGAAATCACGGCGCAACAGCAATAACAAATGCCGGAATAAAGAAGACAGCACGAAGAGCATGGCAGTAAATGCCGGATTCAAAAGCTCTCAGCCAGGTCAGCAAAAGCCGCCCTCTAAAGGCGCCAGAGACGAACTGTCCAGCCTAAACAAAATTCTGGACCAAATATGTCAGATCCATAGCACCCCTAGTAAACCCGCTAATCATACTTACAGAGAGTGTTGGGTCTTCAAGAAGTTCGGCAAGCTCAACACCGTACATAAGGGGGAGGATGCACCAAGCGAAGACGAGGATGAGCCTCTCAAGCAAGACACTGGGGAACAAAAGAAATTTCCACCAGAAGTCAAAATAGTAAACGTGTTACACGTGATCAAGGGAAGAATCAAAACGGCACTCCTAGAAAAATATGCCCAAGGGCCTATCACCGTGGAGTCCTGCCACTGGTCGTCTCAACCGATCACTTTCGACCATTGTGATTACTCAACAAGTATCCGGCATGCAGGATGGGCTGCCCTGGTATTAGACCCAATAATTGACGGATACCACTTCACACGAGTCCTGATGGACGGTGGCAACAGTCTAAACCTGATATACCAGGATACAATCCGCGAAATGGGGATAGACACAACAAAAACTTGCCATAGCAATACTACCTTTAAAGGAGTAACGCCAGGCCCAGGGGCTCATTGCACGGGCTCCCTGCTACTAAAGGTTATATTTGGCTTCCCCGATAACTTCCGTAGCGAACATTTAACCTTCCACATCGCTCCGTTCCAAAGTGTCTATCAAGCACTACTCGGACGCGAAGCTTTCGCTCGCTTTAATGCAATACTGCACTATGCTTCCCTCACACTCAAGATGCCCGGCCCACGCGACATCATTATAGTGAACGGAAGTATTAAGCGATCTTTGCATGCCGAAGAGAGTGCGGCTGCCTTAGCAGCCGCACACTAAAACCAGCCTCACCAACTAAAGCATTTACCAGGTCGTCAATACCTCGGACACGGTTAGACGAGTCTGGCGCAACTATTTGTAATTCATACCGGATCAATGGTCACACCCCTATTACAAATACAAGGGGCTCAACGCGCGCAGACAAGTGGCAATTTTTACTCATCTTGAATTATACATGGTTTCTTTAAAAACTATCTTTTTGCACGACAACTTTTTCACCTAAGTTCCTCTCTTTTACAGATGATCATCGTGCTACACCCGTCCAGGATACGGCACAATGGAGACACAGGCGCAGACGTGCAGCAGGGACCCGCTCCAAGGATTCTTTTTAGATTAAGACCCTGCGTAAACCTTTTTTACTGTCTCTTGTTGATACACATCCACCGACTTCTCAACATAGTTGAGAAGGATGCTGTCGTCTCGGCATGTGGCCACGTCAGAATAATGCACGTACCTGGACACAAGGGGCTTCTCACAAAGGGCACTATTTAGGCTCGGTTTATACCATAAAAGACCGAATACCTTAGGGAGTGTTCGGCGTCGCGAGTTTGGCCTTATATGCATCAGCTCCGAATCATTGTCTTTGGTCAAATGTTGGGTTTGCCCGGCTCCTGTGTTTTGGTGCCTTATGTTCCGCTTTATCGGCTAAGGTAGCACCAGGAGAACTACTGCGATTGTGCCCTGGTTCATCCGGACGAGCACCTCAATAGAGAAAGCCGAAAACTAACTGTCATGATATAGGGTGAGACTGGTCAACCACTCGATGACCTATCGGAATGTTAGAATTCCTCCGCCTTAACGAAGGGCCGTTTTCCGGCCAGGCATGTACGCACCCCGTGATGAGGAGAGTGCGGAGCCACCAGGGGCTATCTAGTAGCCCCACTGTCGAACTCCTATGGCTAAGTGAAAGTGTTAAAGAATTATAGTCTGGTTGCCTCATTCGCTACGCTATCACCTCCTTAATAGGAACAAGACGTTGGGTTAAGTGTGAACACGCATTTTTCGCGAGCAGCTCCGCATTATATGCGTGGGGGTTGAAGCCAACGGCTACAATCTTACAGGTTATACACATGTATACATAAACGGCCGCACAGGAGGCATCATACTACTTTCAGGCAAAAGTATAAACATAGCCTTATAAAACTTCATAAAAGCATTGTGTTTACAATGAGAATACATATCACTCAAACATAATATTCTTCGAGCACTGGGCCTCTATCAAACAAGCACCCTCGAGAACCTCCTCGAAATAATGCTCGGCAGCCACTCGGCCTATGGCCGAACCCTGCGCCGCAACAGTGGTAGCGTCCATCTCCGCCCAGTATGCTTTAACACGGGCAAGGGCCATCCGCGAGCCTTCTATGCACGCAGACCTCTTCATCGCATTAATGCGCGGCACCGCACCAAGGAACTGCTGCACTAAGCTGAAATAGTTGTTCGGCTTTGGCTTTTCCGGCCATAGCTGATCCACAACAGACATCATGGCGAGTCCGGACAACCTATTCAGTTCGGCCCATTCGGCTAGCTGGTCAGTCAATGAAAGCGGATGCTCTGGAACGTGGAATTGCGACCAGAATAGCTTGTCCACTTCACGATCTGTCTGACCTTGGAAGTACTTGGCCGCATCGGCAGCGCTCGCCGCCAAATCCATATACGCATCTGCCGAACTCCACAGCCGATCCAGAGGGGCATACCGTGGATCTCCGAACTTCCTCCGTAACATGAAGGGTTTCCCAGCCAAAATATCCCCGGCTTCCCGCAGCTCCTCCTTCTTCGCTCTCATAGCAGAACGGGTGTCTTTTTCCGCTGTCGTGGCCTTCTCAAGGTCCGCTGCCTTCCCTCGGTTTTCTTTTTCAAGGACCCGGCAACGGTCGGCAGTGTCTTTTAATTCTACGGCCATCTTGGCCATCTTCTCTTGGCTTTCACAATGTGCAGCCTTCTCGGCCTTCAAATCTTCGGCCGCCTTCAAAGCAGCCGCATTACTAATCCTCGCTTGTTCCTTGGCTCGGGCAAGTTCTGCCCGCAAGGTTTCCACGGTGGCTGCTCCATCTGCAGTCACAACATATTAAAGATACTGGCATCATGCTGCTCTTACTATGTGACATTCACCGGATAATAACACTTACCCTGTGCCTCGTCAAGCCTCTTATTAACAAGCTCGATGTCAGCGTCTGCCGCATCCAGTTGCTGTTTTAATTTGGCAAACTCACTAGTCCGGCTAGCCACCGGAGCTTCCACCACCTGCACATAGGGGCAGTCTGGTTATTGCCTGGGAATATGATCCTCTGTTCGCTGCCATTCTCGACGACAACCAGAGTCTCAGGGGCTACTATCTACATAGGGCACACCTAACATGTGTAGTACTATCACATATTATCTCACGTACATCAAAGCCTGTCAGTAGACTCATAAAGGCTTCATGTAATCTTCTTTCGACGGACGAAATTCTCTCCATCACCGTACCCATCAGCGTACGGTGTTCTTCTGAGATGGCCGCTCGCCCCACCAACTCCCTCAGAACGTCCGACTGCACACCAGACGGTGCCGGACTCTTTTGTCTGCTCTCTTCGGGAGCCGGACGTTGGGGACTTCGGGGGTCTATGGGATTACCTTCTGGCCTCACCGGATCCGGAGAGGTCCTCCGTGATGACACTTCGGGGTCGCCCGCTTCTTGAGCAGAGGAGTCCAGGGGAGGCATTTCGCTCTCCATCATCTCTGGAAGAAGATCCCCTGAAGACGAGCTCAGCTGAGAGGGGCTAAGGCCTGAACTGCAAGATATATGTGGTGGTTATTTTCTCAGAAAAAAGATAGCATACCTTTACTATTAAAGTATTTTGCATCACTTACGAATCATTGGAGGGATGATCCCCCCGCGGACTTTGTGCGGCAAAAGCACCCCCCGAGGCAGGACCCTTTGTGGGAGACTTCTTCTCCCGTTAGGAGGCTTCGGCTTCTGGATCCTCGGAAGCAGTCCTTTTCCTCCCCTGGTTATCCTCCTTCATGGAGACGCTCATTCCCTCGGTTGGAATGGGCAGTGATGGGGGCCCGCGTCCACCCGTATTATCCCCCCCGTATCTTCCTTCGAGGGCTCCGGGCAAGGTGCGACCTCGAGCATCTTTTCCAATACCGGATTTTCCAAATCCTCAGGGAGGGGGGCCAAACACCGGATCATCTTCACCTTTGTTAGCCAGTCCTGGTCAAAAGCAAACTCTCAGAAATAACTTCGTGACGAATAAAAGACAGTGTGTTCGGCCAGAGGATTTCTTACTTGTTCGGCGGCGCAGTTACTGCTCAGGCCCACGTCCTCGGTAATATCCGGACACTCTACTTGAGGTCCGAAGAATGACTTGTACATCTCCTCGTGCGTCAGGCCGATGAAACTTTGAATGGCACGCAGTCCCTCTGGGTTGAACTCCCACAAGCGAAGGGGCCGGCGTTTGCAAGGCTGGACTTGATGGACCAGCATAACTTGTATTACCACAACCAAATTAAAATCTCCCTCGAAGAGATCTCGGATGCGGCTTTGCAGCATAGGCACATCCTTGGCTGGACCCCAGCTCAGGCCTTTGCTAATCCATGACATCAGTTGTGGTGGGGGGCCCAAGCGGAAAGCGGGGGCAGCCGCCCACTTGGCACTTCTGGGGCCGTGACGTAAAACCACTCTCGTTGCCATAATTCGGACACCTCTGGAAAGGAACCTTTCGGCCATCTTGCCTATTGATGCACCTCCGCACGCTGCATGTTGCCCCTCGATCATCTTCAGCTTTACTTCAAAGGTCTTGAGCCACAGGCCGAAGTGAGGGGTAACGCAGAGGAAGGCCTCACACACGACAATAAATGTCAAGATGTGGAGAAAGGAGTCCGGAGCTAGATCGTGGAAATCTAGCCCGTAATAGAACATCGAACCCCTGACGAAGGGATCCAGAGTGAGGCCTAGACCTCGGAGGAAGTGGGAGATGAACACGACATTCTCGTTGGGTTCGGGAGTAGGGACGATCTGCCCTCCAGCAGGCAGCCGATGCGAAACCTCGGCGGTCAGGTATCTAGCCTCCCTCAACTTCTTAATGTCCTCTTCCGTAACGGAGGAGGGCATCCATCGGCCTTGAAGGCTGGATCCGGACATGATTGAAGATCCGGAGCACCTAACCTAGGCTTTGGGTGTTAGAACTCGAGGCGGGGGAAGGGTTCGATTGAGCACGAGAGGGAAAAAGAGAAAACCTAGTCCCTTTATAAAGAGGGTGAATATCAAGCGTCCTCTCCGTAGCCGTTTAGGACTTGCCTATAATCTAGGAGTCCTAGACACGGTTGGGTTACCCACGACCGCATTAATGAGAATCCCGTAATTGAGGGAACACGATCTCCGCTTCAGCAAGACGTGTCAAGAAACCGCCTCGCGTTATGTGTGGAGCTGGTTAAAAGAAACAGTTTGAATAATCACCAGGCCATGACATAACATCGTGCTGCCAAAACAAGCCAGCAAATTAGATCTGCGAAAATATTATTCTCTCTACGGTGGAATGTGGAACTTATTTTGCAGGGTCGGACACTATCCTCGTATTCAAATTCTTCTGTGATGTATTCGAAGATGGAACCCGCCTTGCAATGCCGAAGACAATACTACACGTCGGACTCATCGTCATTGAAGCCTGGTTCAAGGGCTACTAAGGAAGTCCTGGATTAGGGGATTCCGGACAGCCGGACTATCTCCATTGGCCGGACTGTTAGACTATGAAGATACAAGATTGAAGACTTCGTCTCGTGTCCGGATGGGACTCTACTTGGCGTGGAAGGCAAGCTAAGCAATACGGATATGGATATCTCCTCCTTTGTAACCGACCTTGTGTAACCCTAACCCTCTCCGGTGTCTATATAAACCGAAGGGTTTTAGTCCGTAGGACAACAACCATAACATACAATCATACCATAGGCTAGCTTCTAGGGTTTAACTTCTCTGATCTTGTGGTAGATCTACTCTTGTACTACCCATATCATCAATATCAATCAAGCAGGACGTAGGGTTTTACCTCCATCAAGAGGGCCCGACCCTGGGTAAAACATCGTGTCCCATGCCTCCTGTTACCATCCGGCCTAGATGCACAGTTCGGGACCCCCTACCCGAGATCCGCCAGTTTTGACACCGACAACCTCCATGCTTGGCAGCGCCCCCAGGCCATCCCTTTAATCTTGGCCGACCTCCAGATCGGGCGCCAGTAGCTCTAGGCCGCACACGCCCCTAAGATAAACACCAAGGTGCTGCTTCCCCGGCGTAATAGGCGTACTAGCGCCTGTTACACCGGGGAATGCTTCCGTTAATTGGGAATCAAGTGGCTAGAAATTGAAATTCAGGGGGCGACGGACCTCTAGCTAAGGTGAAATAGTATATGAGGAGAAACCTTGTGCACCGCGAGTTACTAGGAACATCTAGTATCAAGAAGAAGCGGTCAACTAGTGTCTTCTGTGGGATGAATACTGTGCAAGCAGAGACGTAAGATTTGCACGAATAAGGGAAGAGGAGTACCTTTTTCGGTTGCCAGTGTGGTCACCTCCACAAGTTGCGCCAATTTTCTTCTTTTTACCGGGGAAACCGATGTTCTGGAGGGTGCAGGCTTGGACGAACCCATGGCCAAATTGTTGACTGTGTTGCCATGGCCGTATGTCGACGGAGGGGAAGCAGATCCGAGGCGGCGAAGGATGGCGTAGCAGGAACAGCTCCGGTGCGGTGGAGGGTGGCGAAGTTGGAGCGGCAGCGGTGAGGCGCAGGACAGCGTGGTTGAACTGGCTCGGGTACGGACGGCTCGGCCTCGGCTTCACCTACTAGCAGTGGAGGGCGTTGCGGTGGACGAGGACGTCGGGGTATCGGCTCCGGCGTGATGGAGGAGGGCGGCGGTTGATGGGTGGGATGGGGTGGCGGACGGCGGACGCCGGGGTCTCGCGGGTGGTGGAGAGGTAGTTTTGGCGCCCACGGAGTACGAATGGGGAATCGGACGGGTGGGGGGGAACCATGTTTCGGTCTGGGACACGCTTGTTTTTGGCTTTTTTGAAGAAAAGATGGGACGCGCTTGTTTGAAATTTGGGGAAAGTACAAGCTTTGCCCCCTCTTAAATTTCGGACCTACTGCGAGTCGGGGGTAGGATGGTAATCCCAGGTGTCCCAAATAGTGGGCAGGAGCGATTTCAGCCGCGCGCATGTGTGCTTAGGCGGCCATTGTGTATGAATGTTTTTCGGATGCAATTGCGTGGCGTCTAGATGAAGCTACAAACCTACCCCGGTTTAGACCTTTGGACGTCGGGCCGATAGGTTTCACGGGTCGGAGTTATTAGAAAAGTAATTTCCTTATACTACCAAACATTGGTCTCACGCGGTTTCGGGCTAGTAGAGGCTCTTTTGGCACTTCGTTCGAAATTTTGAAACACAAGCATTCACGTTTAGAGTACTCTTGAACTATGAGGATTGACCTAAATATACAACGTTATATTTGACCATGTATGTTGGAAAACCGCATTAAATTATCCGCTTCTTTTTGAAATTTTGACACTTGATAATCCTATAACTACGATTATTTTGGAATGGAGGAGCTAAATTTGAATCTATTTTGTACACGACTACATATGCTATTATGTACAAAATTAGAGCAAAGATTGGTGCCCCCATAATTTAGGTATGGTTTACAAATGCCATGATATCAAATTCGAATAATTGAATGGACTTCATGTTGAATTCTATTTTTTTAAACCACCTTAAGTTGAAATCAAATGTATGCTAGTTCATAGGTAGTAGCTATCTATAATGTCCATTGTGTAACTTTCGTGTGTATAATGTGCTTTACACACACAACATGAACTATACTCACGTTTATATTCGATTGCTAAAGCGATGCATTGTCTGGAGTTCAAAATACTAACTATGTGGATCAATTGTGTCGAATAATAACATAGACATGCTCAAATTCGATAGAATCTAGATGTCTGATGGATCAATGACCGCTCCTTACGCGAATTGCAAATATCATGATCCCATCCTAATATTTGGATACAATTTATATCTTTAATCAATGTGTAGAGCAGTCTTTTACGTGTAGTTTCACTCTCCATCGGTGGTCTCTCACACATGCTCACACACTCTCTCCCGAGGTGTCTTTCTCGCACACATGCTCTAGATATAACCCTCCCTCCCTCTCGTAACCATTTACAACTGTTTTCACTAACCTTTATCACAAGCACTCTTCCTCTCGCAAACATACACACGCACAATCCTCATCGACCCTTTCTATATACATGGACCTGCCTACGTGTCTCATGTACGCACATTATCTTTACGCCTGTCTCTCACGCATTGTCTCACACCTCTCTTCCTAATCGACGAGTATGATTCTAGCAGAGCATTCTGTAGGATGCCCCTTAAAGTTAGGTTGGATGAATAGTAATATCAGAGATAAAGGGGTTACCTTAGTCCGAGAACCTAGGGTTACAAATCCTAGCCGGCTTTGTCAGTGGACACAGAGTCCTTCACAATTCTGCTATCTTTGTCTTGTACGACTAGTCATCCATGGGTCTTCCTAAATGCGTCACGGGCCGACCAATGTGGCGCAGGACGGAACCGAACGAAGGGCCTCACCTCGACCCACCGGACCTCACGCGGTGACACACCCTCTGCCCCCACGTCTCATTATCTTCTCACACCCACACATACCAACACAAACACCACACACACAGAAAATTTCTCCTGGTGCCTCTATTCCCTCCCCCCTTGCATATACACACTCAAGGGAATGGAATCTCTTGTCGTGACGTCATATTCGTCTCTCTCTCTAGACCACTCTCATTTCTCGTGCTATCTCTCCCACGCCCCCCCGTCGGCCCCTCTATCCATGCCTCTCTCGAATACGTAATACACACACATACCTCTCTAGGCCCCGCCAAATGCATCAACTACACATTCACACATGTTACATCACGTACCCCATTGATCTAAAAAGCCCTCTCTTCACGTTTATTTCGCATACAACATTCCTTTTGAATAAAGTGTGGCCAAAAAATTATTTTAGAGTTTCTACATATATACAACATTACAAAGTTATATGGAGGAGTACGAACGCTAATTTGCATTGCATGGTGCCCACAATGATATTTATTCCGCACTGTGAATTTGTATATTTTTATACTATATACAAAGTTAGTCATAATAAAGAGAAACGAAGAGCATCTCTCTCTCCATCGCATACCCCCCTGTACGCCCCTTTCACGTATGCACACAAAACTATCTCCAGGTCCTCTAAAAGTAAGCCCCCAGAAAATTCACGCATGTTTCATCTTTCTCTCGCGATATATGCAATGACGATCATTGTATTTGAAGCGAAAGCACGATACGTACATTGGACTTCAGAATCCACTCATTACGGTCACCATTTACGTTTAGTGGTTATTATACAGTCACGGGCTCACCGTACAACTCTGTATTTGCTCATGACATGACTAGTTGACCAGTTAAACGCTCCACGTGGCACCTCTAGTGTTGCATCACATTATCTCACTACCATCGTGCCCACCTGTCGACTTGTATCTACTCTACATCTACACTCTTATAAAATACATAAAATACACTCTTATAAAAAACAGAGTTGGTGATGATGGTGTGCCTGCCATCCTGCAATATAGGCCGTCCGATTTATATCTGACGGATAGGAAAGAAACTATGGCAATTTTGCAAAAAGGTACCCACACACCTCTCCACATTTGCAAATAAGGCCTTCCCTCGTTCATCCTTTTCTCTCACAAGATAAACAAGTCATACAAATGCATCTTGATGTTACATGCAACGCACGGGCATCTTGCTAGTAAGAATGAAAACAAACGACAAAAAATATTTGGACGGTGGTTCGAAGTCATGACCGCGGGCACAGCGGACAAGGTGGCCTTGTATTGGTATGCTGAGCCGTCTGTTTTAACACACAGGAGCTGGTGTGGTGATTATACACACACGCACGCATGCACACGAACTGCATCCACGCAACACTCACACAAACACATGCACCCACGCACGCACGCAACACTCACACGTACACACGCAGCCACGCACGCACGCAACACTCACACGCACGCACGCAACACTCACACGCACACACGCACGCATGCATGCACACACCAGTACACCACACGACCAACACACACTCTCACGCTCAAGTGCTCAACCTACACGTGCATGCGCACACATCAGGCCCTGACAGACACATACACAACCAGGTGATTCCCGCGCACGGGTTGGAGCCTTGTCGCGCCTGCGTAAATTTGTGTTTATCTGACCTTTTGCCTATGCGAACTGACAGGTGGGACCCACAAGGAACGTGGTCAATTTAACTAGTCAACATGGCGCCACGCAGACTATTTGGCCGGTCAACAGAGTGCAATCCGATGCTGAACTGTGAGCAAGTGACCGTATAATCACCGCAAAACGTATATAGTGACCGTAATCAGCTTATTCTGAAGTTCGGTGACCGTATTACGCTTTTCTCTCTGTAGGCCCTCCAAAACTACATCTCTACACGTTCTCGCATGTTACATCTAACAACTATGCAATACAGCACTACTACTACACTCTAACACAATAAATCATATGTGTTTTTAGTTTTACTAGATATCATATTGTTACTTATAATTATTCAGTTTGCATACATTAAAATTGCCTTTGAAATGTATGGCCAGTATCATCTACCGCGCGGGAAAAATCCCGCCCTTTCCTGTTTAATCGGGTTTGTATCGATGGATCGTGCGAAACAGCAAAACTATAGTACTATACAGTACTACAAGTGACAGTTCACTGGGCCGTCGTGTCGTCTACTCCTCCGTCGTAAGAGTGGAGCGCTCGCTTTCATAAATCTTCTAGTCCCTTTCGCCGACATGTGGGACATCAAGCTACCGGGTCCACGTGCCATACCGGAATACAGTGCAGAGCAGCCGGGGTGAAGCACCCCAGTCATGGCGCCGGCGTAGTAATGAGCAATGAGGCGTCAAATCACAAAGCTGCACCTTTCCCGCAGTTAAGTTGGAGGGACGAAGCAACCATCATTTCACTCGTTGCTGAATCCGCTTCTCCCTCATCTTCTTCAACTTAACCACGTGTTGCTTCTGCCGTTGTTCTGCCTCATGTGGGACGCGGATCGGCTTGGTAAAGCACTGACACGTGGGACCGCATGTTAGCAAACCGCCAGGACAACGTCCTCCGAAAATAAGAAGCCTAATCCTAGACTTACAAAGGGCTACGTAGCTGCTACGTATACTTTCCATCTAATCTATATATGCCCCCCTGATTTTCAGGTGGGGTGGGCCTAATCCTCTCCTTTAATCCAATCAAATAGTCCCACATCACATCAGTTCGTAACTTTACGTAAACCATTACGTGGATGTAGCATTGCTCAAATAAGAAACCTCCCCCGCCATCCGCGCGGCAAAATCACCTCCTTTTTACTAATCTTGATTCTATAATTTTTTAGATCAATATAATTGAGATTTGTATAGATAGCACACAGGAGCAAAACCAAGTGGTACGGTTAAGGGCATCCACAATGTGTAGCCAAATGTGAAAATAGCTTTTGGCATCGTGGGAACCATTGTGGACGGTGTTGCCAAAGCCAAAAAGATGGAACCGAAGCTCCCTGATTGATTGATTGAAGGAATAGAAAAATGCAACGTCTCTCCTCTTTCTCCCATGCTTGGACGCATGTAGTACAGTATAGAGCACAGAGTCTACTCCCCTGTCCCTTCTATCACAAATCACAAAGCAGTGAGGCGTCAAATCACAAAAGCACGGACGAAGCAACCATCATTTCACTCTTCGCTGACTCCGCTTCTCCATCGTCTTCTTCGAGAAACCATCTCACCGCACTAGTACTCCTAGTAGTACTAGTAAAGGACTTCCTGGATGCAAATAAGGCGGTTGTCTCGGCTTGCAGGCGGCACTTGCGAACGACTTACCGTGGTCTCCCTCAATGGTGTTCTCCGTCGAACGCACTTCGCCAAACCACCAAAAAAAAGATATCGTCGACGTCACCGCAATGGGGAAGGAAGTCAAATATAGTTACTACCTCCATTTTTTTGTACACAAGGCCAGTATATCAAAATTACAATTTGCAAAGGGCCACTAACACTAATCGAGGCAAAATTGATGGGGTTAGCAACCAAGGACATTAATATCCCCTGCATGCATGCGGAAGTGAGAAGGTTGGTTTGCATGGCGCTGCATTAATCAAGCGATGAGGAGTGAGATGGTTAGCTCTTTGGTCTTTGGAGAAAAAATACGCATTAATTGACACGTGAAACGAGGATTTGTATCGATTAAATCCCGCGAAGGAAAACCCCGCCTTTCTTTTTTAACACTAGTACTCCTAGTACGTACGTACTTATCCTGTTTGGGTCTAGGCCTTGCATTGCCAAACTTCGCCACACATTTTTGCCAAGCTTGCCTAAAGTTTTCAAAATGAGAAGGAGGTACACTTGCGCACGGCTGTCGCGGTCGCACCGCACCCTCACACGGTCGCTCCTGCACGCCGCGGTCGCACCGCACCCTCACACAGTCGCTCCTGCACGCCGCAAACCCAACCAAGGGAACGCACCCTCACTGACACGTGCTGTCGCATGTGAACAAACCAAACTCAGCCATCCTATCGCTGACACATAATTTTCGTTCATAGAGTATGTTTATCCAACCGCATGTTGGGGAGTATCCGTACGGCCCGTGCGGTGGTCTGTTGGGGAAGAAGAAGAGGTGAGGAAGAAGGAAAGAAGGGTTAGGAGACGTAGGATATTCATCCAACCGCCTGAAATGGTAGACTGACCCAAGTCAGGCGACTTGCATAACAAATATATGTTTTTACACAGCAAAAGATCCATAAAAACAACAACATAAAGAAAAACTATCACTGCTCGCGGAAAGAGACGGCCTCGTCGTCTTTGGCTGCCGGCGCGAACCAGCCGTCGCTGCCGACGTGTGTCTCCGCACCGTGGTTGTCCTCGGCCTCCAGCTACTCGTTCAAGCGGAGCGTGCGGGCGCTCTGCACGGACGAGAGCACAGCCCGGTTCAAGTCGAGGACGTCCGGTTCCGCCTGCAGGAGGGCCTCGATGGCAGCGGCATCCGCGCGCTCCGCGTCGAGTCGAGCCTCCGCCGCCCGGTTCAAGTCCAGGACGTCCGGTTCCGCCTGCAGGAGGGCGTCGATGAGAGCGGCATCCGCGCGCTCTGCGTCGAGTCGAGCCTCTGCCGCCCGGTTCAAGTCCAGGACGTCCGGTTCCGCCTGCAGGAGGGCCTCGATGGCAGCGGCATCCGCGCGCTCCGCCTCAAGTTGAGCCTCCGCCGCCCGGTTCACATCCACGACATCCGGTTCCGCCTGCAGGAGAGCCTCGATGGCAGCGGCATGCGCGCGCTCCGCGTCGAGTTGAGCCTCTGCCTCCCGGTCCTCCTTTAGTATCGCCATGTTGAACCGCTGGTCCGCCTGCACCATGGGGGACTCGGACGCCGGCACGAAGTCGACGTCCATCGTCTCATACCCATCGGGGGCCTTCTGCGCCGCGACCTCCGCCATGAACATTGGATCGGCTTCCTCCTCCTCGTAGCTTGGCTCCAGAGAACTCGGGGATTGGCCCGCCGCAAAGCGAGCTTGGGAACGGAGGTCTGTGGCGCCGACCGCCGCCGCGATTTCTGCGCGGCGCTCCGGCGTCAGCATCTTGTAGTAAGTGATCTTGCGGCGCACCATGGCTTTCCGGCGAACTAGGGGACGCTTGATGCGGGCTAGGGGATCGAAAGGTGGGGGAATGGGCTGGAGATTTGGTGTGGTTTTAGGGCAGTGGCTGGCGTAGGCCGAGCAGCGAAGGTTCTGGTGTGAATAGTGGTTCCGGTGACGACCGGTCAATCGGTTTTGACTGTACATCGCTCTTGTCGCGTTCGCGTTGCAGCCCGGCACGCTGGACCCTCCACGTCGCTCACCGAATGGAACGCGCTTCGTCTTGCGTTTTCGCTCGCTTGTGGGACCGCAGTTGAGAGCAAACCGACGTCCCTCCCCCTCCCCCGCCCGCGTCATTTATTATACCACCACTCCCTCCGTTTTATGCGGAGTAAATAAAAACAGAGGGAGTATACTACGGATGAGGATCCCCTGACGTGGCCGAACCCATTGAGTAACTGACATGCGGGGCCTAGCAAGCATGGGGTCCGCCAGTAAGTGACCGAAAGGGAGGGTAAGGCAGGGATACCTACGTCAGAGGATCCACTTCCACTATACTACTTTGACCAAATGTTAGAGTAATAATATATGACATGCAACTTACACAAATGTTAGAGTAATAATATATGACATGCAACTTACACAAAGCATACAGGGTCTAATGCGTTTTTCGAGGCTAACTTTGACCAAATGTTAGAGTAATAATATATGACATGCAACTTACACAAAGCATACGGTCAAATTCGTATGTGAAAGGAGTTTCCAATGATATAATTTTCACATTATACATCTCATGTACTATTAATCTTGTCAATAGTCAAATTGGAAACCATCTCGAGTACAAATCTAGGAGTACGTACGAATCTAACAATATTGATTGGGCGTTGTTGAATGTTGATACCTTTTTGATCAAAGTAGATATACTTTGACTACACATAAAACTTATATGTAAACTAGAAAGGATAGGGGGAGTATATTGTACGTTCAAAAACGAAACGAACATTGAATACCCTTTATATATGATTTGCGGATGCTATGATCACCGGTTCAAAATTTTGAATCCGCCTTAGGTATCACGTGCCCCCACTCGTTCCCTCTCGATTTCATCTCGGGGTCCGGAGATCTATTGAAAGAGGACTAGGGTGGGTACATGCGAATGATACTCGGCGGAATGTTCAAATGAGGCATGCGGGAGGATGGACTCGACTGGAGGGCGACATGATCGATGGAGAAGAGGGTTGGAGAGGAATGAGAAATAAGCAAACGCCACATGATTATACTTGAACGGCTCAAATAAACAATAAGTTGTCTCGCTTGGCCTACATAGTGAAAGGCCTAATGCGCAACGCGGAGCACTGACGCTCGAATATGGCCGGGAAAACAGGGAAACAGACATGTGGGGCACACCCGTCGGGACGACGTAGCGCAGACTAGTCCAATGGAGGAGCTGGCCCACGACCTCCTCGCCACCGACAACCGTTCATGTGGGTCGTTGGGGCCAACAACGGGGCGCAGCTCCAGCACCGCCTCTGGACACGGCGACCGCGGTGAGCGACACGCTCATATCGTCGCTAGACACGGTCGGTTTCAGTTTGCCGAGGGTGGCGTTAGTGCTGTGGCACGACCAACGGTATGTTTGGTTTGTGCCCAAGGTTGCCCCATCAAAGCATTGGGTAGCCAAAATTTTGGTTGAGGTATTGGTTGCCCATGATTTGGCCGACATTGGCAAGAAAAATGAACTTGAGTTGGCTAGAGTTCATTGGCATGCCAAAGAAATGGCAACCATCCAAACAAAGACCAATCTTTGGGTCATGACCAAAATTTTGGTTGAGGTATTGGTTGCCCATGATTAGGCCGACATTGGCAAGAAAAATGAACTAGAGTTGGCTAGAGTTCATTGGCATGCCAAAAAATAGCAACCATCCAAACAAAGACCAATCTTTTGGTCATGACCAAAATTTTGGCAAGGTGCACTTTGGCCACAATCCAAACACACCCCAACACACGGCTCGTCAAGGATGCACGGGGCGCCGTGACGCGTCCGCGGAGTGGTGTAGCGCGGCCAACTGCATCCTCTGGACCTGAGACCATGCCGGGTCGTCTTGCTTTTTCAGTGACATGTGGGGATCACATGTGAGCAAAGGGCATCTCCAACGTTGCTACGACCGCAGCTGACTACCCTGGCACACCAAAACCCTTGTCCCTCGTGCCATCGTGCGGTGCGTTCCCAGTCAGCGCCAGCTACCCGCATTCATGTTGTCCGTTCGTATGTCGTCATTAAGGGGCTCGGTGCCCGCGGAACCAACTCTGGCGACTTAATGACGCACCCGGATGCTTGGCCTCACCGGAATGCGCTACTTAAAGCGGCAACGCCCAGCTAACCTCCACACCATAGCGCATCGTCCTCCTACCTGGAACCACATCCGCCATGACCGCAAGCGTGAACGCTCTGTGGTAGAGCTTGTCTTCGGGGATGGAGCTCAAGGTCGTCGCCCTCGCTCAAGTCGCTGCACAAGCGGTGGCCATGCTGGTGGCCGACGACGGGAGCACCGTCAGCTACGCGTCCTACTTTCCGCCGTCCAACGTCCGGCACCGCCGAGGTCGGGGACTCCTCCGAGGATGAGTAGGGCATGGGAAGCAGCAGGGCATGGTGTGCCAACTGGCCGGTCCGTCTCCCGTGTTCTACTTTTCCTCGCCGGAGACTGCACCTTCACTTCACGGGCCTTGAACCCCGCCCCCGTACATGGAGATCACAGATGGAGGACGTTGGTCGCCACCGTAGAATAGGTTTAGGGTCGGGTTTCTTTTATTTTTTTGTCCTATAAAAGTTCGAAATGTAATGAAAATCTGTCGTGTTCGCATTAATCTCGGCCGGTGTATATGAACTTTCACAATAATATACATATTTTAGGAGTACTAGCAAGATGCCCGTGCGTTGCACGGAAGATCAAGATCTTGTGGGAGAAAAGGATGAACGAGGGAAAGCCTTATCTGCAAATGTGGAGCGGAGTGCGGGTAAATTGTCATAGTTTCGTTCTTATCCGTTAGATATAGATCGAACGGCCTATATTGCAGGATCGAACACATCTTTCTACATCTACGGGAACCTATGAAAGGGTTAACGTAAATTGCCTCTCTCTCTCCTCCCCTGATTTTCATGGTGGTGGGCCCCTCCCTCCTCCCAATCTACAATCAACAGCTCACACGTTTCACATTACGTTAATTACGTAACTGGGATTACGTAGGTGTAGCATTACTCGTCCTAAAAAACCCAACTAAGCCAACCTCCCAGCATATCGCGCGGGAAAAGACCCGGCCATGCCATTTTAGTCGGCATTACCGGATTACTAGTAGTAGTATCGATGGATGCGCGAAGCAACAAATTTTTTTTGAGGGGGCGAAGCACCTAGTTTAAAAGGAAAAAATGCGGTACACTCACAGCACTCCTATCGCGGTCGCATTGCACCCCACACGTGTTCGGTCATGCACACGGCTCACGCAAACAGAATGCGCTTCGGCTTGCCTCTTCACTGCCATGTGGGACTGCACTTGGAGAAACCGACCATGCGCCAAACTCCCCCTGCCCACCTCGTGAAAATCCTCCCCCCACACCCAAAAATTCCCTCCAAATTCGATTCAACCGCCCTTTGGCCAACTAGCCAATAATATTCCCCAACCCCCCCCCCCCCCGTCCCCCTCCACTCATTCGCTCCGCCAAAGCCGCCCTCCCCACCGCGCCGATACATCGGCGCCGCGGTTCGGCGATCCTCTCGCTCCCACAATACGCCCTCGCAGACTGCCATCCTCTAGCCGCGCCGCCACCTCTGGCTACATTCTTATGGAGGCGCACGGCGGTCAGCGCCGCCACCGCTGGCGACGTTCGTGTGGAGACGCACGACGGTCATCTTCTCCCACGATACGCGCATTCTAGACTGAGGCCCCGTTCATGTTGGTGTAGCGCTGAATGTTAGCTGATAGACGCTGTTAATCTCACTGTTTGCCAAAGTAGTTTACTGTCAATGTGCTCTGCTTAAGAAGCTTCCTTGCCCTGTTCTGCACTCAATCTGCTTAGCTAAGATGGCATGCCAAGGCCGATTAGTTGCTAAAATATCCTGCCATATATTTATTGTGATGTAGATTGCCATGGTCTAGTAGCCAATCTGTTAGTTGAAATAGCTCTACACCGTTTTATACTCGATCTTTGTTGCTGCGATGACATTCGATAGTTCGATGGCTGTGTGCTCGGCCTCATTGACTGCTGAAACAGCCTACCATAATTTGGCAGTCAAATCTGTTTGCTGAATTAGCTTTACATATATTTCTTTACTTAGATCTGCTCGTCCAAATATCTTGCCATAGCTTTAGACATCGACCTAGGTATTTTTTTCTGGACTTCATAAAAAAGCATATATGTTTTTCCTGTAATATCTAGTAGAAGAACTAATTTGTATGTCTAACAGATGGACAAGACTTGGATAACTTCTGCTCGAAGATTCTCCGCTGCATATGTCGAGGGGGTTGAAAACTTCATGAACTTTATCAGAGCTGAGTACGGTGGTCCGAAATCAGATGCGCTCTGCCCGTGTAGCAGTTGTATGAATTCAGTTACAAGACCCCAGTCAACTGTGCAAAATCATCTACACTTGTATGGGATGTCGGTCACATATACTAGGTGGGTTCATCATGGTGAAGCTGTGAACATCAATGTTATTGACTACGTGGAAGCAGCAGATCACCATCTTGATCTGCCTGATGCTCAGGTGGAAGAGGAGGAGGAGCTGGTGGTGGCGGAGCCAGTGAGTTTGACCAACATTGAAACAATGCTACGAAATGCTTGTGCATTCCGTGAACTTTCACCTGCAGAAGAAAAACGGTGGGCCCGCATGTTGGAACAATGCAACGTTGCTGTCACCCTAGAAATAAGCTGTCAGTATTCTCAGCTATGGTCACCTTTCTTCAGGTGAAGACATCTGAGTGGATGACCAACAAATCATTCGATGCATGTTGGCTGCTTTCCGCGAATCTTTCCCAGATGTGTCTGAGCTGCCACACACCTACAGTAAAATGAAGAATTTCCTTCGTGCAGTTGGAATTGAATATGATATGATCCATGTTTGTAAGAATAATTGTGTTCTGTTCCGGAAGGATTATGCCAACTTAAGTGAATGCCCGAATTGCAAATCATCAAGATGGAAAGATGGCGATGCTGTGAAGAGGATTCCTCATAATGTTCCGAGACATTTGCCAATTACACCAAGATTGCAGAGGTTGTTTCATGATGCTGAAACAAGAGAGGATGTACTGTGGCATTATAGGAACCAGGAGTATAGAGATCAGAATGAAATGAGCCATCCATCTCATGGTAGTGAGTGGAAAAGCTTCAATGATAAACACAAAGAGTTTGCAGCTGACCCGAGAAACATTAGACTTGGCTTAGCTTCAGATGGATTTAACCCATTTGGCCACCAGAGCGCCACATATACCATGTGGCCAATACTTGTTATCCCTTACAACATGCCTCCAAATGTATGCACCAAAGAATCAAACTACATGATGGCCTTGCTCATTCCAGGTCCAAAAAGTCCTGGAAAGGATTTTGATTTGTTCATGGAGCCTCTTGTGGAGGAACTTCAACAGCTATGGAAGGGTGTTCTCACTCGATACCTATATAGCAGCCCACCAGCTGATTTCTTTCTACGTGTTGTTATAATTTGGTGCATCCATGATTATCCGGCTTTGGGCACTATGTCAGGGCAAACGACACATGGTTACAATGCATGTATTCGCTGTGACAGGAATCCGTTGTCATACGCAATACTTAGCAAGATCTGTTACATTGGACACCGCCATTTCCTTGCCAAGGACAAGCCGCATCCTAGAAAATACCGAAGACATGTGTTCAATGCAAAGCATGAAAACCGTGATGCGCCAAAGAGGCTCACCGCCGATGAGTTGCAAGTGGAATTAGAGAAGGTCAGGCATATTACACCAGGAAACCATCCTGGTAATGGTAGCGGGAAAAGGAAGCATGGCAGGGTAGAAGAGAGATTATTGTTTACCCGCAGGTCCACTTTGTGGGACTTAGAGTATTGGTGTGATGCCCGGATACTTAAGCTACAGTGAAACTCTGCTAATCATGCCATGTCACCTCCATTTCGGTTGCTAATCTCGTGTTAGTTCAAAAACCGGTTCAAATTCAAATTTAAAAATATGGCAAACAACAAAAGTTTCCAAAAGGTCAAAACTAAAATGTTCTTATTCTGATAAATAATTCACAAGATATATTGGTGCAGAAAACACTTTTATAAAATGTTAAGATGCAATGAATTAAGTAAAACAGGGGCTAAACAATTATTTAAATGCTTTTAAAATAATAAACACTTACAATCCATTTTATTTTAAGTGCTAAATTATTTGTGGGAGAGGCAGATTTTGTAACACTAATTTAGGTGCCACTTTTGTATTTTATTAAAACTAAAATAACTAGATACTAAAGTGAAACAGAAAAGAGATAAAATAAATAAAAGCAAAAAGTAAAAGAAACAATAAAAGAAAGGAAAGAAAACCCCCTTGTTTTCCCTGGGCCTTAACCCACCCATCGAGGCCCAGCCCACACCCCCACTCATCCCCAACCTCCTGCTACAGGGGAGGCAGGGGATCGTGGACGCCACCCGACCGGCCATGGCCATGCCATGGCGCGTGCCGGCCATCCCCCGGCCCCGTTGGAGTATAAGGCTGAGCCCCCAACACCCCCGACGAACCCTAGCCCTCAATTCCTTCTTCCCCGCGCCGCCTCTCCCCATAGCCATGGCCACCAGCCAACCCTCGCCGACCCGAGGTGTCCAGGAGAACCCTCGTCTTCAACCACGCCGCCTGCGCCCCTGGATCAAGGAGGGGGAACCACCGAACGTCTCCTTCGATCTGCTCTTCTCCGCCACAGCCACCGCAACGTCGGCATCAACCTCGTCTTCGTCTTCGGCCAACGCAGCTCCTCCGCGTTGATCCGCCCGACTCCATTCGTTCCCGCCCTCATCGAGCCTCCCCTGCAACACTGTGAGCAGCACCACTTCCCCCTCCATCCTCCCCTCGATTTGTTGTTGTTGCTGCTAGCTCCACTGTTGCCAAAGCTCGCCATTGCCGTGTTCACTACCGCTGCCACCACACCCGCGTCACGTGCGCCTCGCCTCCCAAGTTGGGCACCCTGGCCTTGCGCCACACCGGCGCACTGCGCTCGTGCAGCCCTGCACCCGCGCAAGACCTCGCCGTTGCTCGCTCGACCCCGCTCTCCCCTGCGTGCGCCCACACCCCACCGCTCTAGCTTCACTGCCACTCCCGTCGGGCTCCCTAGCGCCCCAGGCTCCTTGCCCACCGTGGATTTGCCTCCACCTCGCCGCGTCCTTATTCACCCGCAGCCTGCAGGCCACGTCCCGCGTGCTCAGCGTCGCCTCTGGCCGTGGCCTGGTTACGCCCGCGCCACACCCACGCCGCGTCTGCCAACCCCCTCCCTTTCCTCTCCTCGGGTCGACCCGGCCGTCCCCACTCATCCTACGCGTGCAGCGCTGCCGCACTCCTCGTGCTCGCCCCTGCTCACTGTGTGCCGGCGCGCCCCCGCTGCCCTGCGCGCGCCTACAGCCGTCGGCCACCTCTCCTCCGCCCTGCCGCCTTGTTCCGGCCGGTGCCCGCGTGGCCCCTGGCCGTCGGCTCCCGCGCCCGACTGCTCCCCTCCCCCCGCACCGCGCGCTGCACCCTGCCGCTACCACCGGCGGCCGCCTCTGGCCGCCCTGCTGGCTGCAGGTGCCCCGCCGCCCGCGTGCCCAGCTCGCCTTGCCGGTGCGCGCACTCCGCCGCTCGCCGTTGCCCTGCGCCCGCCTCCGCCTGCTGCGGACGGTCGGCGAGCCTGGCCCCGTCGCGTCGGGCTTCGGCCCCGACGGGCGCCGACGCTCGCCCCGGGTTGCTCAGCGCCCGCGCCTGGTTTGGCCTTTGGCCCAGTGACCAGTGGGGCCCAGCCCCTGGTTTAAAAAAACAACAACAATAACTAAAATTAAATAAAAAGGTTAATTAATTAATTAATTAAGGGATTAATTAACCTAATTAATGTAGCTTAACTAGCTAATTAACATGTGATTAGCTTGATGTGTCAATGACAATGGGGTCCCACCACTAATTAGACTGATTTAAACAAATTGATAAAACACATGTGGCATTGACATGCGGGACCCGCATGCACTATTCACTGTGTTGACAAGTCTTCGTTGACTGGGTCAATTGGGCCATCCGACCCCACCTGTCATCCCCTGGTGCACCGCTGGGTGCACTTCACCGGGTGCACTGCACCGGGTGCACCCAACCCTTTTTGGAATTAGTTAATAAAAGCAATTTTAGAATATGTTTAAAACTTTGAAAAATCATAGAAATTAAACTGTAGCTCGGATGGAAAAACTTTGTACATGAAAGTTGCTCAGAACGACGAGACAAATCTAGATACGCAGCCCGTTCATCCGCCACGCATCACTAGCATAACGAACACGCAACTTTGCCCCTCTGATTCATTTGTCCGAAAACGTGAAACACCAGGAACTTTTCCCGGATGTTTTCCCCCCTTCACCGGTACCACCACTTACCGCGTTAGGTCACCCCTAGCACCGCTACTTGTCATGTCATGCATCGCTATGCATCTGTTTGCTTAATATTTATTGTTTCTCCCCCCTCTTCTCTCGCTAGACACCGAGACCGACGTCGCTGCTACCCAATACGACTACGATGTTGACGACCCCTCTCTCTTGCCAGAGCAACCAGGCAAGCCCCCCTTGATCACTAGATATCGCCTACTCTTCTCTCTACTACTTGCATTAGAGTAGTATAGCATGTTACTGTTTCCGTTAATCCTACTCTGATGCATAGCTTGTCATTGTTGCTACAGTTGTTACCCTTACCTGCTATCCTACTGCTTAGTATAGTATGCTAGTGTTCCATCAGAGGCCCTACACTCTTATCCGTCTGCCATGCTATACTACTGGTCCGTGATCACTCGGAAGGTGATCATGGGCATATGCTATATATTGTATACTGTTACATTACTTATGATACTGTTCGGAGTTGGGGTCTGAAGGGGCAGGTGGCTCCATCCCGGTAGAGGTGGGCTTGGGTTCCCGACGGCTCCCGACTGTTACTTTGTGGCGGAGCGACAGGGCATGTTGAGACCACCTAGGAGAGAGGTGGGCCTGGCCCTGGTTGGCGTCCGCGGTTATTTCAAAATAACACGCTTAACGAGATCTTGGTATTTGATCTGAGTCTGGCCACTGGCCTATACACACTAACCATCTACGTGGGGACAGTTATGGGCACTCGATGTCGTGGTATCAGCCGAAGCCTTCGTGACGTCAGCGAATGAGTGGCACGCGCCGGATTGGAATGTAAGCCTGCTCTTGTATTAAGGGGGCTAGTTCTGCTTACCGACCACGTTCGCAACATGCAGGTGTGCAAAGGGCGATGGGCCCAGACCCCTGCGCCATAGGATTTAGACCGGCATGCTGACCTCTCTGTTGTGCCTAGGTAGGGCTGCGACGTGTTGATCTTCCGAGGCAGGGCATGACCCAGGAAAGTGTGTCTGGACAAAGGGGATCGAGCGTGTTGGGAAATGTGGTGCACCCCTGCAGGGAAGTTAATCTATTTGAATAGTCGTGATCTTCGGTAACAGGATGACTTGGAGTTGTACCTTGACCTTATGACAACTAGAACCGTATACTTAATAAAACACACCCTTCCAAGTGCCAGATACAACCCGGTGGTCGCTCTCTAACAGGGCGTCGAGGAAAGGACCGCCGGGTAGGATTATGCTACGCAATGCTACTTGGTGAACTTACCTTCTGCTCTCTTCTACATGCTGCAAGATGGAGGTGGCCAGATGCTTAGTCTTCGATAGGACTGGCTATCCCCCTATTATTCAGGCATTCTGCAGTTCAGTCCACATATGTTACCCCCATTTCCATTTGATACCAATGCATACATATGTAGTGTAGCTCCTTGCTTGCGAGTACTTCGGATGAGTACTCACGGTTGCTTTGCTCCTCCTTTTCCCCTTTCTATACCCGATTGCTGCGACAAGACGATGGAGCCCAGGAGCCACACGCCAGTGTCGATGATGACTACTACTACTCGGGAGGTGCCTACTACTACGTGCAGCCCGCTGACGGCGACCATGATTAGTTTAGGAGGATCCCAGGTAGGAGGCCTGAGCCTCCTTCGATCTGTATCCCAGTTTGTGCTAGCCTTCTTGAGGCAAACTTGTTTAAGTTATGTCTGTACTCAGATATTGTTGCTTCCGCTGACTCGTCTATGATCGAGCTCTTGTATTCGAGCCCTCGAGGCCCCTGGCTTGTAATATGATGCTTGTATGACTTATTTTATTTGTAGAGTTGTGGTGTGATATCTTCCCGTGAGTCCCTGATCTTGATCGTACACGTTTGCGTGTATGATTAGTGTACGATTGAATCGGGGGCGTCACAAGTTGGTATCAGAGCCGACTGCCTGTAGGAATCCCCTTCCACACTCCTTGGCCTAAGTTGAGTCTAGTCATTGAAAAACTTTAACTAACACGGCGGTGTGGCCTACGGGCCCATGTCGCCACTGGGTGGTATTAGGATCTTTTACTCCTCGTCTATACTCTGGGTATAACGCCCTCGATGCGGCTATAGCTCCCACGTGTCGAGGCATGACTTAGAGACATAACCGCATTGAAAGCAATGTCGCAAGTTAGGCAATCTTCAGAACATCCCATGTAATATAAATAATAGAGGGGAGATACATAGTTGGCTTACACTCGCCACGTCAATCAAGTACATAAATAGCATTACAACATTCAAACACTCATGGCCCGACTACGGCGCCAAAATAAAAGATAACCCAACATGCGACACGGTCCCGATCACCCCAACTGGGCACCACTACTGATCATCAGGGAAAGACACGTAGTATCGGCGTGAGTCCTCGTCGAACTCCCACTTGAGCTCAAGCGCGTCATCTGGAGCGGAATCATCAGGCCCTGCATCTAGTTTGGAAGTAATCTGTGAGCCACAGGGACTCAGCAATCTCGCACCCTCGCGATCAAGACTATTTAAGCTTAATGGGTAAGGCAAGGAAAATATGTGGAGCTGCAGCAAGCGACTAGCATATATGGTGGCTATCCTGTTTGCAAAGAGAGAGCGAGAAGAGGAGGCAAAGCGCGAGCGAGAAACTACAGAGCAACCTGCGCAAGCATTACTCCAACACCGTGTTCACTTTTCGGACTCCGCCGAGAAGAGACCATCACGGTAACTCACACTGTTGGTTCATTTTAATTAAGTTAAGGTTCAAGTTATCTACAACCAGACATTAACAAATTCCCATCTGCCCATAACCGCGGGCACGGCTTTCGAAAGTTCAAATCCCTGCAGGGGAGTCCCAACTTAGCCCATGACAAGCTCTCACGGTCTACGAAGGAATAGACCTCCTCCCTCGGGCTCCAGAAACCCAAGAGAAAAGAGGCTAGGTGGCAAATGGTAAAACCAAGGTTGGGCATTGCTGGAAAAGCTTTAATCAAGGCGAACTATCAAGGGGTTCCCATTATAACCCAACCGCGTAAGGAACGCAAAATCTGGGAACATAACACCGATATGACGGAAACTAGGGCGGCAAGAGTGGAACAAAACACTAGGCGAGAGGCCGAGCCTTCCACCCTTTACCAAGTATATAGATGCATTAAGATAACAAGGCAATATAATGATATCCCAACAAGTAAATAATGTTCCAACAAGGAACGGTCTCCAATCTTCACCTGCAACTAGCAACGCTATAAGAGGGGCTGAGCAAAGCGGTAACATAGCCAATCAATGGTTTGCTAGGACATGGTGGGTTAGAGGTTTGACATGACAATTTGGGAGGCATGATAAGCAAGTGGTAGGCATCATAGCATAGGCATAGCAAAAGAGCGAGCATCTAGCATAGCAAAGATAGTAGTGATTTCGAGGGTATGATCATCTTGCCTGCAAAGTTGTCAGAGTTGACTGGATCCTCGAAAGCAAACTCAACGGGCTCCTCATTAGCAAACTCGTCTCCCGGCTCTACCCAAACAAGACAAACAAGCAACAAGGACACAATCAACCACGTGCAAACTCAAACAACATGATGCAAAGATGGTATGCTATGCGGGATGCAATATGTGATGCATATGCAAGATTTGACAAGGAATGAATGAACCTGGCCTCAACATGGAAATCCAAGTGTGCCACTGGAAAGATGAGATGAAATCGCTTGAAAACGATATAAAGAACGCCGGAATCGGAGTTACGGTTTGGAAATGGCAAGCAATTTAAATATGGCCACGTTCTACGATTTACAGCAAGTAGCCATCTAAATGCAACAAGATGAACATGCTACAGCACTCCAACATGGCATCAATATACATGGCAGGGATCCACTCATGCATCTTAACAAAAGACTAGCACTGAGCTATGGCCAATTCATCCATTAACAGGTTCAAACAATCATGGCCAAAATGCATTTGGTAAACAGATTTCAGACTTATTGAAATTAACACTTGTCTGGAATTTCAGATCAGATAGCACTCTTTGGAGCATGAAAACAATATGCTATAGGACCTGAACATGGCAAAGTAAAGCATGGCATGGAGCTACTCAAAGAGCTTAACAAAAGTCCCTTAGTGACCTTGAGCCAAAAGGGATCAGAAAATACATTTGCAAGCATGTGAACATGGCAAAAACATAATCAGTTCTTAGACTTAGTGAAAAACTGGAGCATGCTGAAACAGATATCAAGTAGGCATGTTAACGAGCTCGATGCACTCACTACAGAGCAAGGCATGACAATCTAAGCCTACACCCATCAAGAATGCACATTATACAAGCTAGACATGGCAAGAACAATAACATAGCATGCACGGATCAACTACAACATCCTCGGCAAAATCGCTAACAAGTAGACAATCTGCCTAGACTCACGAAATGACAAAAGTAGAGCTCGATTGACTCAAGCTAGGGTGCTCCATAATTACAAACAAAGACATGGATGGATAGAGCATTACAAGATTAACAAAACATCCTTACTGATCATCCTCAAAAGAGGCACGGATCACTAGGAAACAACATGAATATATGGCATAATGAGATAAACAGATCAAGGACTTAGTGGAAATGCTAAGTCCCTGAAATCAGCATTAACGAATGCACCACTTTGCAAGCTTGTGCTAGTCACCACACACATCACAAAAATACATGGGTTGCACTTCTGGAAAGATGGCAAAACATATAACAAAACACATGAAGAGCTCAGGGGCATATCAGGCACACATTAATCATGGCAAAAATGACAAATATCTAATTGGAGCAGCAGATCTGACAATTATCTCAAATAGCATTCTTCTACCAGCATTTCGGGCATCAAGATGAACTCAAATGAAAATGATGCAATGAGATGAAATGATGTGCTCTCTGAGACGAACATTTTGATATGCTACACGCATGAATCGGAGCCATGATGAGGAAGTTATGATGCGTCAAAGTATGCAAAAAAATACTGAGAGAGGGGGAGAAGTCAACCCAGATCTAGGGTTCGGGGCACTGTAGCGGTGGATCTGGCGGGTACTGTAGCATTGGATCTCGCCGGAGTTACCCTGTTCGCCGGAGGGCGCCGGAGGTTGGCCGGCCGGAGGAAGAGGAAGCCGGGGCGGTGAGAAGGTGACGTCGGCACGGTGGCGGGCGCGGACGGCGTCGATCGCCGGCGTGGGAGGAGCGGAGCAACGCCGGCAAGCTCGGGCGACGAGGTCGCCGGCCGGTGCGGAAGAAGGCGGCGCCGAGGAGGCGGCTCGTCGGCGCGGCGCGGCCTCGGGCACGCGTCTCTGCGGGCGGCGGCGAAGGCGGATGGGCCGCGGGGGCCTCCCGCGGGCTGAGCGGGCCGGGCGGCGGCGCGACGAAGTGGGGCTCCCACGCGCCACGTGTCGATCGCTGATAGGTCCGGCGGAGCCGGCGGACGCGTCTGGTTGCGGCGGCCGGACGTGTCCGATGGCGGCGGAGCTGATTTTTTAGGGTTAGGGAGAGAAGGAGATCCGGATTTTCGGGGAGGGGTCTATTTATAGGCATAGAGGGAGCTAGGAGTGTCCAAATGAGGTGCGGTTTTCGGCCACGCGATCGTGATCGAATGCTCTAGATGATGGAGAGGGTTTTGGTGGGTTTTGGGCCAACTTGGAGGGGTGTTGGGCTGCAACACACACGAGGCCTTTTCGGTCCCTCGGTTAACCATTGGAGCACCAAACGAAGTCCAAATGGTACAAAACTTGACAGGCGGCCTACCGGTAGTAAACAAAGGCCGCTTGGCAAGTCTCGGTCCAATCCGGAAATGTTTAATCCCCACACATGAAAGAAAAGGTAGAAATGACCACCGGAGGAGAACGGAGCGCCGGAATGCAAAACGGACAACGGGGAAAATGCTCGAATGCATGAGATGAACACGTATGCAAATGCAATGCACATGATGACATGATATGAGATGCATGACAATGATAACAACACATGGAGACAAAAACCCGAACCCAAGAAAATAAAATGACTTAACGCCGGAAACGGCAAGAGTTGGAGTACATATTGGGAAAATCATATCCGGGGTGTTACACTGGGACTCTGATCTCTCACCTATTCGGGTTAAATGATTTGCTAACCCTAACTCTAGGATCTCGTAAATACTTTCTCCCGGAGATCCCCTCGGTCCGAACGATCGACTGCTTCAACAGAAGATTCTGACAATACTCTCTGATGTTATCCCAAGAACTTGTGCTCATTGCATTTGCAATTCCGTACCACCGATAAATCCCTATGGAAAGCTACATACACTTGTCGTCCATAATTTTTTTTCAATTTGGTCTTGTTATTACAAGATACCTTGAAATACTTCGGATATTCCGAGAATCCTTTGTGTCTGCTGCCTTGCAGCTCCTTTTCCTCATGAATACCCCTATGGATAATTCCTCGCACTTACCGATTATCCGCTCATCCCCAGTTGTTCAGGTGTTTCGCAAAATTCTTCAAAATGCCATTGGCTCTTCTAAAATCCTCAGTATCCTTTTACTCTTGATCTTCTTTACCTGCTTGCATAATGGTTACTTCCATATGTCTAGCAATATTCATTAAAATACTTTGTGACCGACATTCTGATCTTGTTGATTCAACATGTGTGTGAATGCACACAATCATCAGTTATTCCCTGAAAATTATCCTTCCGATTCAGACGTCATTCCGGACATGAGCTGGATCTCGACCACTCAAATTCCATCGATTGTACCCCTAAGGCTATTCAACTTATCCATCCCTAATCATAGCATTGCTTCTGATCCCTTGTCTTGGAATTCATAATTCCTTTGCATTTGAGCTTTGAGTTAGTCAGTTGCTTCTATAATCTGATCTCCTTGCATTCTTTCTTCCTCTGGTTGAGTAGGGATGCTCACATCAGATCTCTTGTGGACTACCAAACCCTTTGTCGGAAATTTATCCGACAACATCCTTCATATTCAATAAGCTTGTGAGCCTTTCCACGGATATATAAAGCCTCTGGTAAATTGTATCCTCTATTTTCTCAAACATGCTATGTTTTCGAGCTGGTGGTATTTACGATTGAAGCTTGTGGTATATGTTTCCATGATACCCTGACGGGTTGAACCTATGCCTTCCTTAATATGTGTGAACTCGAAAGTTTTCACAAGTCATACTCTTCTGGTATTTTGCTAGATAAAATTTCAACACTACAACTTCTTCGAAAGTGAGACGTGAATGGAAGGTTATACATTAAAGTGGGAGTCGACCTTGAACTTTGTGTTCATGCCCATGGACACGATGTAGATCCTACCATAGAAGCTTCTTGTAATAATAACTATTTCGTTGATATAATATCATCTGGTATCTGTGAATTGATCCCATGCAATCGTGGTCCCAACCATATTTTCTCTTTGATCCCATTTCTTGGACAAGTTAAAGCACTTGTCTTTTGCAAGTCAATACACCATTCCAACCTCTACCTTGATCTAACGTCGAGTATTACCCTCTGGTATCTTGAGAATATCTAAGAACTGTGTTGCATCTTATGAGTCTTCATCAGCTATTATTTCTCACCGATTCCAATTTTTCATGGGTTCTGAGTTGTTAGTCACTCAAGAACACCGGTAAGTGAACCGATTCCGCACTCTGGTTCGATAACTCTAAGAATCTTGGTTGCTTATGAGTTTAATAATCCTTCGTCATCCCTAGCCTGATCGGCTATATCATTATTATGCTAAAATTTTAACTGTGCTACCTGGTCCTCCTTCCCGAAGCACAATTTTCGACGATAAGCTAACCTTACGTCGATCTTCCTCCTCATATAATTTCGCCATAAAAACAACAAGCTTGATTTCGAGTTTGTGTCGTATCTGTGGCTCCAATAATCTTTTGTTGCATCAGTCCTCTTACTTGATGTAGACGCTATTCAATTGTTTCTTCGTGCATCCTCTCGACAACAAATTGTCGTGATCATCATCAACATTTTGACTCCTTCCAGGATATCAATTGGATTCATGATGAGATATACCATCCTTGCCCTCAATGATTTGTGTTATCATCGAACACTTTATTGTCTTCTGTTCAACACAAACTTGTTCGTGTTTCGTGCTATACCTTGAGATCCTTGCTATCCAACATTTGTTCTTTACCTTGGAGTATTACCATCTTATATATCGAAAATGTTATGAGAATTGTTTCACCTCTTGAGAATTCTTGACATAAAATACTTCTCGCCATGTTTGTTCATTTCTTGGTCCCCGTGTTGTTTCTAACAGGGAAAACCGACAATTGAACTATGATGTCCGACTTCAAAACTTCTAGCAACCCTATTGCTTTGAATTTAATGGTCGATAACATTCTTAGACCATTGGTTATCGAATCACCATTCTAACATGGATCATGCTACCTAAGCCCATAATTCGGGTGCCCCTTACAATCAATGACTAACCGTGTATGTTTTCCTCGAGCATACCTCATTATATCTTTGATCTGAGAAATGTTATCTCCTTGTTCGAATACTGGTGGGAATCCATCTTTGGTAATCTCGATTCATTGTCGCTGAGTTCATCAGCCACCCCCTCATCCTCTCCATGGGTTAATGATGAACTCATGATTCGGAACTTGCTTCCATAGTTCATTTCCCGAAAATCTTACAATGTCATCTCGTCAATTGCGTTGCACCTTTTCTTTCTCAAGCGTCTTGAGTCTGAAGTATCCCGACACCAATCGGACCTGAATCTCGGTCAGGTATGATGGTTAGAACATATTTCCAGGAGTTATAACATTGGTCTTTAACCCGATAAGGTGATGTCATCCTAACACACCTGCCCGGAGGGCCTATTGTTATAGTTTCCTTTCTAGCAAGGTTAGTCGTTCTTCCATGAGTAATTTCTAAAACTTATTCTATGAGTTGTTCCTGATGGATCCCTTGTGTATACAAGGTTTGATCTTTACCCAGTGACCATGCCAATGCTATCTCGAAGCATGTCTATGGTACTTCGATCTTAAACAAGAACATTTGAAGCACGATACTAAATTTTATTTATCAATTATCCAAACACCGTTGTTTGGGTAATGTCATGAAATTTCTTTCCCTTTACCTAATTGGTTATCTACTTACTATCCTGTCACGGATATCATCCTCTGCTTGTCCTTGGGAAGGATATACTCCTGATAAATGTGTTTAAACACATTTTTCTTTCCATTGTTCTGATTAATATACTAATCATATTTTCCTTCCCATTCTTTTGTTTAACCTTTCCGGTAAACTAACTTATCTCAGTAGAGATAATTTCCTGCTTAGGTAAGCACCTCAATGTACAACTCTGTCAGTAAAGACCATGTTACTATTGATGATGACATTCCGGTAGCCACCGATGGACGAGAACTTTGCCTATTGGCCCGCCTCGTTCGACGAGCAGGAAGACGGTTCTCTTCGTCCCTCGCCCTTGGTACCGACGTTGTTGCCGACATAACTGGTAGGTTACCCTCTAACATGCCTTGCTATCTTGACCATGCAAGATGTCACCGCTCCTCCTACTTTCAACCCACATGGTGGGCCCATAACCCACAAGTCCCAGGATCGAAACCTGACTCTCCTGTACACCCCAGCTCCTAAAGGCTATTCCTCATGCTTGGCTTCATATGTAATTCACGAGCCACCTTCCAAGAGATCATCAATTCTAGTATTAGACACAATGCTTATTCCCGTTGCTCCGAACCCTTTTCACGCCCTGTTTGAGGCATTGAACGATTGCCTGTCCGCTCGAAACTTCTCATGATACCTCCTTACTTTGCTCTCGATATTTTCTTAAGTTTCAATTCGAGAGTTACTCTCCCCCACCTTCCCCGATGTTAGCGACCAGATGTTCAACCTTGCAGAGGTCCGTTTTCCCAGAATAACCACCCTTTCGTCTTTCGAAGTATGAAGGAGTTCCCGAACAAAGGATGCCGACTTCATCATGACCTGAAACAGAGAAATGAAGACATCAACGTAGTGGATCGATCTCTTAAAGAAGAGCAACCAATACCATGAAGATTCGTTAGAAATTCGCAACCAAAACTTTCCCCCTTACTATACCTCTTAAATCTCGGGACGAGATTTCTTGTAGTGGAGGAGAATTGTGACGCCCGGATACTTAAGCTACAGTGAAACTATGCTAATCATGCCACGTCACCTCCATTTCGGTTGCTAATCTCATGTTAGTTCAAAAACCGATTCAAATTCAAATTTAAAAATATGGCAAAAAACAAAATTTTCCAAAAGGTCAAAACTAAAATGTTCTTATTCTGATAAATAATTCACAAGATATATTGGTGGAGAAAACACTTTTATAAAATGTTAAGATGCAATAAATTAAGTAAAATAGGGGCTAAACAATTATTTAAATGCTTTTAAAATAATAAACACTTACAATCCATTTTATTTTAAGTGCTAAATTATTTGTGGCAGAGGCACATTTTGTAACACTAATTTAGGTGCCACTTTTGTATTTCATTAAAACTAAAATAACTAGATACTAAAGTGAAACAGAAAAGAGATAAAATAAATAAAAGCAAAAAGTAAAAGAAACAATAAAAGAAAGGAAAGAAAACCCCCTTGTTTTCCCTGGGCCTTAACCCACCCATCGAGGCCTAGCCCACACCCCCACTCATCACCAACCTCCTGCTACAGGGGAGGCAGGGTACCGTGGACGCCATCCGACCGGCCATGGCCATGCCATGGCGCGTGCCAGCCATCCCCCGGCCCCATTGGAGTATAAGGCCGAGCCCCCAACACCCCCGACGAACCTTAGCCCTCAATTCCTTCTTCCCCGCGCCACCTTCTTCTCTCCCAAGCAAAGTCGTCGCCGCCTCTCCCCATAGCCATGGCCACCAGCCAACCCTCGGCAACCCGAGGTGTCCAGGAGAACCCTCGTCTTCAACCACGCCGCCTGCGCCCTTGGATCAAGGAGGGGGAACCACCGACGTCTCCTTCGATCTGCTCTTCTCTGCCACCGCCACCGCAACGTCAGCATCAACCTCGTCTTCGTCTTCGGCCAACGCAGCTCCTCCGCGTCGATCCGCTCGACTCCATTTGTTCCCGCCCACATCGAGCCTCCCCTGCAACGCTGTGAGCAGTACCACTTCCCCCTCTGTCCTCCCCCTCGATTTGTTGTTGTTGCTGCTAGCTCCATCGTTGCCAAAGCTTGCCACCGCACCCGCGTCACACGCACCCCGCCTCCCTCGCTGGGCACCCTGGCCTCGCGCCACACCGGCGCACTGCGCTTGCGCAGCCCCGCACCCACGCAAAGACCTCACTGTTGCTCGCTTGAACCCGCTCTCCCCTATGTGCACCCACACCCCACCGCTCTAGCCTCACTGCCTCTCCCGTCGGGCTCCCTAGCGCCCCAGGCTCCCTGCCCGCCATGTATTTGCCTCCGCCTCGCCGCGTCCTTCTTCACCCGCAGCTTGCAGGCCGCGTCCCGTGCGCTCGGCATCGCCTCTGGCCGTGGCCTGGTTACGCCTACGCCACACCCACGCCGCGTCTGCCAACTGTAACACCCCAGATGTAACTTTCCCAATTTGTAATCCAACTCTTGCCGTTTCCGGCGTTAAGTTATTTTATTTTCTCGGGTTCGGGTTTTTGTCTCCGTGTGTTGTTGTTGTCATCATGCATCTCATATCATGTCATCATGTGCATTGCATTTGCATACGTGTTCATCTCATGCATTCGAGCTTTTTCCCCGTTGTCCGTTTAGCATTCTGGCGCTTCGTTCTTCTCCGGTGGTCATTTCTACCTTTCTTTCATGTGTGGGGATTAAACATTTCTGTATTGGACCGAGACTTGCCAAGCGGCCTTGGTTTACTCCCGGTAGACCGCCTGTCAAGTTTTGTACCATTTGGACTTCGTTTGATACTCCAACGGTTAACCGAGGGACCGGAAAGGCCTCGTGTGTGTTGCAGCCCAACACCCCTCCAATTTGGCCAAAACCCACTTAAACCCTCTCCATCATCTAGAGCGTTCGATCACGATCGCGTGGCCTAAAACCGCACCTCATTTGGACACTCCTAGCTCCCTCTACCTCTATTTAAAGACCCCCTCCGAAATTCTCCTTCTCCTCCCCCCGAAACCCTAGTCCCCTTCGTCTCCACGCGCTGGCGGACGATTTTCCGTCCGACCGGACACGTTCGAATCTGCCGCCGCCGCCACGTGGCGCTCCGCCATTCGCCCGCCGTCCCCGCCCACATCGCCGCCCGCCGACCCGCCGGGGCCCGGATCGGGCCCTCCCGGCCCGGGACGCCGCCGCCACCACCCGCGGGCACCCGAGCCCCGCGCCGCCGCTCGCCACATCGCCGGCCGCTGCGCGCCGCCGTGCGCCGCCCGGCGACGACCTCGCCTCTCCTCTCCTCTCCTCGCCTCGTCTCGCCGCCACCCCACGCCTCGCCGGAGCGCGCGCCGCCGCCGCCCTTGCCGCGGATCCGGTCGGGCCGGACCGGATCCGGCCGTCCCCGACCTCCCCGACCATCCTCCGGCGCCGCCCCGCCACCACATCGCCGGCGAAGCCACCGGCATCGCCGTTGACCTCAAACCCTAGATCCGGAGGTCGAATTCTACTAAGTCCTCGATTTTTTTTCCAGTTCCAAGTGCCTAGGTTCATCATGCCGTAACTTTGCGTCCGTAACTCCGTTTTTGGCATATAGCATATCAAAATGTTCATCTCAGAGAGTACACCATTTCATTCCATTGCATCATTTTCATTTGAGTTTATCTTGATGCCGAAATGCTGTTAGAAGAGGGCTACTTGAGATATTTGTCAGATCTGCTGCTCCATTTAGCTTTTTGTCATTTTTTCCATGATTATTGTGTGCATGCTATGCCCATGAGTTCTACATATGTTTTGTTAAGGGTTTTGTCATCTTTCCAGAGGTGCAACCCATGTATTTTTGTGATGTGTGTGGTGACTAGCACAAGCTTGCAAAGTGGTGCACTTGGTAATTCTGATTTCAGGGACTTAGCAATTCCACTAAGTCCTTGAGCTGTTTATCTCATATGGCCATATGTTCATGTTGTTTCCTAATGATCCGTGCCTCTTTTGAGGATAATCAGTAAGGATGTTTTGTTAATCTTGTAGTGCTCTATCCATCCATGTCTTTGTTTGCAATAATGGAGCACCCGAGCTTGAGTCAATCGAGCTCTACTTTTGCTACTTTGTGAATCTGGACAGATTGTCAACTTGTTTGCAATTTTGCCGTTGGTGTTGTAGTTGACCCGTGCATGCTATGTTATTGTTCTTGCCATGTCTAGCTTGCATTTTGTGTATTCCTGATGGATGTATGCTTAGCTTATCATGACTTGCACTGTAGTGAGTGCATCAACCTCGTAAACATGCCTACTTGAGTTATGTTTCAGCATGTGCCAGTTTTCACTAAGTCTGAAAATTGATTATGTTTTTGCCATGTTCACATGCTTGCAATTGTATTTTCTGATCCCTTTTGGCTGAAGGTCACTAAGGGACTTTTGTTAAGATCTTTGAGTATCTCCATGCCATGCTTTACTTTGCCATGTTCAGGTCTTGTAGCATGTAGTTTTGTTGCTCCAAAGAGTGCTATCTGATCTGAAATTCCAAACAAGTGTTGATTTCACTAAGTGTGAAATCTGTTTGCCATATGCATTTTGCCATGCTTGTTTGAACCTGTTAATGGATGAATTGGCTGTAGCTCAATGCTAGACTTTTGTTAAGCATCTTGAATGCATCCCTGCCATGTATTTTGTTGTCATGTTTGGGTGATGTAGCATGTTCATCTCGTTGCATTTAGAAGGCTAATTGCTGTAAATCGCAGACCGGTGTCATATTTGAATTGCTTGCCATTTCCAAACTGTAGCTCCGATTCCGACGTTCTTTATATCGTTTTCAAGAGATTTCATCTAATCTTTCCAGTGGCACACTTGGATTCCCATGTTGAGGCCAGGTTCATGCATCCCTTGTCAAATCTTGCATATGCATCCCGCATAGCATACAATCCTTGCACCATATTGGTTGATCCTTGCACGTGGTTGATTGTGTCCCTGTTGCTTGTTTGTCTTGTTTGGGTAGATCTGGGAGACGAGTTCCCCAGCAAGGAGCCCGTTGAGTTTGCTTTCGAGGATCCAGTCAACTCTGACAACTGTGCATGCAAGATGATCATACCCTCGAAATCACTAGTATCTTTGCTATGCTAGATTGCTCGCTCTTTTGCTATGCCAATGCTACGATGCCTACCACTTGCTTTCAGGCCTCCCAAATTGCCATGTCAAACCTCTAACCCACCATGTTCCTAGCAAACCGTTGATTGGCTATGTGACCGCTTTGCTCAGCCCCTCTTATAGCGTTGCTAGTTGCAGGTGAAGATTGGAGGCCGTTCCTTGTTGGAACTTTTATTTACTTGTTGGGATATCATTATATTGCCATGTTATCTTAATGCATATATATACTTGGTAAAGGGTGGAAGGCTCGGCCTCTCTCCTAGTGTTTTGTTCCACTCTTGCCACCCTAGTTTCCGTCATATCGGTGTTATGTTCCCGGATTTTGCGTTCCTTACGCGGTTGGGTTATAATGGGAACCCCTTGATAGTTCGCCTTGATTAAAGCTTTTCCAGCAATGCCCAACCTTGGTTTTACCATTTGCCACCTAGCCTCTTTTCTCTTGGGTTTTCGGAGCCCGAGGGTCATCTTATTTTAGCCCCCCCCGGGCCAGTGCTCCTCTGAGTGTTGGTCCCACCGAGCGATGTCCGGGGCTACAAGGGGCAACTCTGGGCTGGCCTACCCGACGTCTGGCTCATTTGAGTGTGCCCTGAGAACGAGATATGTGTAGCTCCTATCGGGATTTGTCGGCACATTCGGGCGGTGTTGCTGGTCTTGTTTTAACCTGTCGAAGTGTCTTGAAGAACCGAGATGCCGAGTCTGGTCGGAATGTCTTGGGAGGAGGTCTATTCCTTCATTGACTGTGAGAGCTTGTCATGGGCTAAGTTGGGACTCCCCTGCAGGGATTTGAACTTTCGAATGCCGTGCCCGTGGTTATGGGCAGATGGGAATTTGTTAATGTCCGGTTGTAGATAACTTGAACCTTAACTTAACTAAAATGAATCAACTGAGTGTGTTACCATGATGGCCTCTTCTCGGCGAAGTCCGGGAAGTGGACACGGTGTTAGAGTAATGTTTGCGCAGGTTGCTCTCTAGTTTCTCGCTCGCGCTTTGCCTCCTCTTCTCGCTCTCTTTTGCGAATATGTTAGCCACCATATTTTGCTAGTTGCTTGCTGTAGCTCCACCTATATTTACCCTGCCTTACCTATAAGCTTAAATAGTCTTGATCGCGAGGGTGCGAGATTGCTAAGTCCCTATGGCTCACAGATTACTATTACACCAGATGCAGGGCCTGATGATTCCACTCCAGGTGACGCAATTGAGCTCCAGTGGGAGTTCGACAAAGACTCTCAACGATACTATGTTTCTTTTCCTGATGATCAGTAGTGGTGCCCAGTTGGGGGTGATTGGGACCGTGTCGCATATTGGGTTATCTTTTATTTTGGCGCCGTAGTCGGGCCATGAGTGTTTGGATGATGTAATGTTATTTATGTACTTGATTGACGTGGCGAGTGTAAGCCAACTATGTTATCTCCCCTTTTATTACATATATATTACATGGGATGTTGTGAAGATTGCCTAACTTGCGACATATGCCTTCAATGCGATTATGTCTCTAAGTCGTGCCTCAACACGTGGGAGCTATAGTCGCATCGAGGGTGTTACAAGTTGGTATCAGAGCCTTCCCCGACCTTAGGAGCCCCATTGCTTGATCGTTTTTAGCGGCCGAGTTGTGTCTAGAAAAATGTTTTGAGTCATTTAGGAATTATATATCAGAGAGTTTAGGAATTCTTTTTACTTCCCAGTCTCCTCATCGCTCTGGTAAGGCATCCTGACGTAGAGTTTTGACTCTTCTCTTCTCAAATTTCACTAAAAAAAATTTAGGATCACGCGGGTATCTTGGAATCGTTCCGATGGGTTTATGATGAGAACATTGTCTTGGTGCCTCCTGTCAGGGGTTTTGTGGAAGTGTCCCGGGGAGTTGAGCTGTGAGGTGTTGTCGTCATAATTTTATCGTTGTAGTTCTGGAATACCTGAGTTTAGTACACCGACATCGAAAATCTCTTTTATGCAGTTCATTGGTGAGATAACCTCGACGCCACCCAGTACTGGGGCGGGAGTTCGGGAGTATCGCCATAACTTGTATAACGGATGCTTTTCGAAGGTTGAGGTAGACGGTTTCCGAAGTTTTTCTCGGTTATGTGTTGAAGGATGGATACAGCTGGATGTAGGATTTGCTAGTTTGGGTGAGATATTATGCTTCCCCTGTATCCCCAACACCTGATTGCATAACCAGAAAGGTTCAGGAGTTTCATAGGTGGGAATTCTTGCAGCTCTAGTTCTTCTTCCACGGATATTGGTTTGAGATTGGGATTTCTTACCGATTATTCGTTCTTGATCCATACCTTGTTGATTTATTTCTCTACCTTAATTCTAAGTGGCTTCTCAATTTATGGATATGTGACCATTTCAAGAGGAATGCATTCGTTCATTTTGTTCGGATGTGAAGACTATACGTTGCAATTTTCATTCCGTTGGATTCAGCTTCAATATTTGTCTATCAATGTGCTATTGGATGTCAACCTCTTCAAGATGGCTCCTCCAACGCGCACGACTCCGAATCCTGATCCGCCACCACCACCACCTCCTTCGGAGGCATGGAAAGCTGTGATGGCCGCAACCAATGCAAACACACAGTTGATCATGCAAATTCTTCAAGAGCGCAATCAAGGCAACCAAGGGAACCAAGGCAACAATCAGAATCACTTTGCTACACTCAACCAGTTCCTTGCTAACGGGCCAAAGACTTTCAGCAATTGTGTTGAGGCAACCGATGCTGATGATTGGCTTGTGGATCTGTGCAAGCATTTCGAGTGCAGTAACGTCAGGCCTGAGGATTTTGTCAAGTTCGCTTCCTTCCAACTCAAAGATCAAGCTGCAGAATGGTTCCAGCAGTACAAGGATTCCAGAGGTGGATGTGTTATCACTTGGAATGAATTCCGTCAAGATTTCCGAGCTCATCATATTCCTCAGAGTGTGGTTGAAAGCAAGCGTGAGGAATTCCGCAACCTGAAGCAAGGCTCTTTGTCTGTCTATGACTACAACAAGTTGTTCCAGAAGCTCGCCCACTTTGCCAAGCAGGACTTCCCTGATGAGAAGAGCATGATATATCAGTTCAGGGGTGGTCTCAGAGAAGAAATTCAGCTAGCTCTTGTTCTCTTTGAGCCCTTGAGATACGATGAGTTCTACAACATGGCACTAAAGCAAGAGGCTGCTCAGTTGAGGTGTGATGCTTCCAAGAAGCGAGTCAGAGATGTTACCCCTTCTTCCTCTACTCAAGTGGCCAAGCAGCAGAAGTATTGGCTTCCTCCTCCTCCGTTCCGTCAGCCATATCAGCAAAAGAGCAAAGGTGGCAGTGGATCTCCCCACCCACCCAACCCTGGCTTTCAGAACAAGACTTCTTCTCAAGCTCCAAGATCGAGTGCTCCGTATCACTGTCCGCTTTCAGAAGTCACGTGCAACAAGTGCCAACAGAAGGGTCACCATGCCAACAAGTGTCTCAACCAGAGGCGTCTTCCCCCTCCTCCTCCTGTCAGATCGGCAAGTACAGTTGTGGTCAAGCATAACCCCAAGTCTGCCAAGGTCAACTTGATGAACGCAGCTCAGGCAGAGGATTCATCAGATGTCATCATGGGTAACCTTCTAGTTAACGATATTCCTGCAAAAGTTCTTTTTGACTCGGGTGCATCGCATTGTTTCATCTCGAGACCATTTGTTTCTAAGCATGAGTTTCCTTTACAAGATTTGCCTAGATAGTTATTTGTTGTTTCTCCGGGTAAATTCATGAATGCTAGCGCTATTGCCCTAGATGTTACTATCACGTTGGGCGACTACAAGTTTCTCTCTTCTCCGGTGGTTCTTGGTAACTCGGATATTGATCTTATTCTCGGAATGGATTGGCTTTCTAAGCACAAGGCTCAGCTTGACTGTGCAGCCAGGCAGATTCAATTGACTCATTCGTCTGTGGATGTAATTGTCTTTGCCGCTCGTGATGATACCATCCGTCTGTTTTCTCTCAATGAGAAGGGTGAACTGGATGCTATCTCGCAAATTCCAATCGTTTGCGAATATCAAGACGTCTTTCCAGAAGAGCTTCCAGGAATGCCTCCGCACCGGCCAGTTGAATTCGTTATTGATCTTGAGCCCGGCACGGAACCTGTGTGCAAACGTCCTTACAAGATCGGACCTGAAGAGCTGAAGGAGCTAAAGAAGCAACTCGATATTCAAGAGAAAATGGGTCTCATCCGGCCTAGTTATTCTCCGTGGGGTTGTGGTGTTCTTTTTGTGAAGAAGAAGGATGGAACGGACCGACTTTGTGTTGATTACCATCCATTGAACAAGAAGACCATCAAGAATAAATACCCACTTCCCAACATCAATGAACTGTTCGAACAACTCAAAGGTGCTCAAGTATTCTCCAAGCTTGATCTCCGAATGGGTTATCATCAGATTCGAATCTGTGAGCAAGATATTCCCAAGACGGCTTTCAAGACAAGCTATGGTTCATACGAATACACTGTCATGTCTTTTGGCCTCGTTAACGCTCCTCCGACGTTCTCTCGCATGATGAACTTCATCTTCAACGCCTACACCAATGACTTTGTTTTGGTCTATCTCGACGATATTCTGGTTTTCTCGAAGAACAAGGAAGATCATGCCAAGCACTTGCGTTTGGTACTCGATAAGTTGAGGGAACACCAGTTCTACGCCAAGTTCTCCAAGTGTGAATTTTGGCTCGATGAGGTTCTTTATCTTGGTCATATCATCTCTGCCAAGGGCATTGCCGTGAATCCTGAGAAGGTGTCTGCAATTGTGAATTGGGAACCTCCTCAGAACGTGAAGCAACTCCGTAGCTTCCTCGGTCTCGCAAGCTATTGTCGAAGATTCGTTGAAAACTGTTCTAAGATCGCGAAGCCTCTCTCTAATATTCTCCAGAAGCATGTTAAGTACGTTTGGTCTCCGGAGTGTGACATTGCTTTCAACACTTTGAAAGATAAATTGATCACTGCTCCAGTTCTGACTCCGCCTGATAAATCCAAGCCGTACGAGGTCTTTTGTGATGCCTCTCTCCAAGGTCTTGGCGCAGTATTGATGCAAGAGAAGAAAGTTGTTGCTTATACTTCTCGCCAGTTGAAGCCTAATGAGAAGAACTACCCCACTCATGATATCGAGTTGGCGGCAGTTGTGCATGCTCTTTTGACGTGGAGACATATCTTATTGGGAAGAAAAGTGGACATTTTCACTGATCACAAGAGTCTCAAGTACATCTTCACTCAGCCTAATCTCAACCCCAGGCAAACTCGATGGGTCGAAATGATTCAAGAGTATAATCCGAGTATCGAGTATACTCCAGGCAAGGCCAATGTGATTGCTGACGCATTGAGCAGGAAAGCTTATTGCAACAGTCTGATTCTTAAGCCTTATCAACACGAGCTTTGTGAAGCTTTCCGCAAACTTAATCCGCAAGTTGTTCCTCAAGGTTTCCTCGCCAACCTTCAAGTATATCCTACCTTGGAAGACCAGATTCGCCAAGCTCAGCTTCTTGATGCTATGGTGAAAAAGGTGAAGATTGGGATTGCCAAGAGTCAACCCAAGTACAAGTGCTACCGCCTTGATGACAAGGACACTCTCTTCTTCGAGGATCGTATTGTTGTACCCAAAGGTGAACTCCGTAAAGTGATCATGAACGAGGCTCACAATTCTCTCCTCTCCATCCACCCTGGGAGCACGAAGATGTATCAGGACCTCAAGCAGGCTTATTGGTGGACTCGAAAGAAGCGCGAGATTGCTCAGTTCGTGAATGAATGTGATGTCTGCAGAAGAGTGAAGGCAGAACACCAAAGGCCAGCTGGTCTCCTCCAACCTCTTGCCATTCCATAATGGAAGTTTGACCACATTGAGATGGACTTCGTGACTGGGTTTCCAAAGTCCAAGCGTGGCAATGATGCTATATTCGTTGTCATCGACAAACTCACCAAAGTGGCTCACTTTCTGCCTATCAAAGAGTCAATCACTGCAGCTCAATTGGCGGAACTCTATACCTCTCAGATTGTCTCACTGCACGGTATTCCACAAGTGATCTCTTCAGACCGTGGCAACATGTTTACATCCAAGTTTTGGGATTCTTTTCAGAAGGCCATGGGCACCAACATTCGCTTCAGCACAGCTTTCCATCCTCAAACTAGCGGTCAAGTCGAGCGTGTCAACCAGATTCTTGAAGATATGCTCAGGGCTTGTGTGATCTCCTTCGGCATGAAGTGAGAGGATTGTCTTCCTTATGCTGAATTCTCCTACAACAACAGTTTTCAAGCAAGTTCGGGCAAGGCCCCATTTGAAATTCTGTATGGCAGGAAGTGCCGTACCCCTCTCAACTGGTCCGAAACCGGTGATCGTCAGCTTTTGGGAAATGACTTAATCACAGAGGCAGAGGAAATGTGCAAAGTCATTCTGATAACCTCAAAGCAGCCCAATCCCGTCAGAAGAGCTAATATGATAGTAAGAACCGTGATTTGGCTTTTGAGATCGGAGATCATGTTTACCTGTGCTTCTCTCCTATGAAAGGTACTCGTCGCTTCGGTATCAAAGGGAAGCTTGCCCCTAGATACATGGGACCTTTCAAGATTGTCAGCAAGAGAGGCGATCTTGCCTATCAACTCGAGCTTCCTTCAAACTTTGCAAATGTTCATGATATGTTCCATGTCTCTCAGCTCCGAAAGTGCTTCAAGACTCCTGACCGCACCGTCAACTTTGAGGACATTGAGCTCCAAGAAGATCTTTGTTATCGTGAGCACCCAGTTGCTATTCTTGAAGAGACTGAACGCAAGACTCGCAACAAGTCAATCAAATTTCTCAAAGTCAAGTGGTCACACCATTCCGATCGTGAAGCTACCTGGGAACGCGAGGATCACCTCCGTTCTGAGTACCTGGCGTTCTTTCAGTCCTAGATCTCGGGACGAGATCCTTTCGTACTGGTGGAGTGTTGTAACACCCCGGATGTAACTTTCCCAATTTGTACTCCAACTCTTGCCATTTCCGGCGTTAAGTTATTTTATTTTCTCGGGTTCGGGTTTTTGTCTCCGTGTGTTGTTGTTGTCGTCATGCATCTCATATCATGTCATCATGTGCATTGCATTTGCATACGTGTTCATCTCATGCATTCGAGCTTTTTTCCCCGTTGTCCGTTTTGCATTCCGGCGCTTCGTTCTTCTCCGGTGGTCATTTCTACCTTTCTTTCGTGTGTGGGGATTAAACATTTTCGGATTGGACCGAGACTTGCCAAGCGGCCTTGGTTTACTACCGGTAGACCGCCTATCAAGTTTCGTATCATTTGGACTTCCTTTGATACTCCAACGGTTAACCGAGGGACCGAAAAGGCCTCGTGTGTGTTGCAGCCCAACACCCCTCCAATTTGGCCAAAACCCACCTAAACCCTCTCCATCATCTAGAGCGTTCAATCACGATCGCGTGGCCGAAAACCGCACCTCATTTGGACACTCCTAGCTCCCTCTACCTCTATTTAAAGACCCCCTCCGAAATTCTCCTTCTCCTCTCCCTGAAACCCTAGTCCCCTTCGTCTCCACGCGCCAGCGGACGATTTTCCGTCCGACCGGACACGTCCGAATCTGCCGCCGCCGCCACGTGGCGCTCCGCCATTCCCCCGCCGTCCCGGCCCACATCGCCGCCCCGCCGACCTGTCGGGGCCCGGATCGGGCCCTCACGGCCCGGGACGCCGCCGCCACCATCTGCGGGCACCCGAGCCCCGCGCCGCCGCTCGCCACATCGCCGGCCGCCGCGCGCCACCGTGCGCCGCCCGGCGACGACCTCGCCTCTCCTCTCCTCTCCTCGCCTCGCCTCGCCGCCACCCCACGCCTCGCCGGAGCGCGCGCCGCCGCCGCCCTTGCCGCGGATCCGGTCGGGCCGGACCGGATTCGGCCGTCCCCGACCTCCCCGGCCATCCTCCGGCGCCGCCCCGCCGCCACATCACCGGTGAAGCCACCGGCGTCGCCGTTGACCTCAAACCCTAGATCCGGAGGTCGAATTCTACTAAGTCCCCAATTTTTTTTCCAGTTCCAAGTGCCTATGTTCATCATGCCGTAACTTTGCATCCGTAACTCCGTTTTTGGCATATAGCATTTCAAAATGTTCATCTCAGAGAGTACATCATTTCATTCCATTGCATCATTTTCATTTGAGTTCATCTTGATGCCCGAAATGCTGTTAGAAGAGGGCTACTTGAGATATTTGTCAGATCTGCTGCTCCATTTAGCTTTTTGTCATATTTGCCATGATTATCGTGTGCATGCTATGCCCATGAGTTCTACATATGTTTTGTTAAGAGTTTTGTCATATTTCTAGAGGTGCAACCCATGTATTTTTGTGATGTGTGTGGTGACTAGCACAAGCTTGCAAAGTGGTGCACTTGGTAATTCTGATTTCAGGGACATAGCAATTCCACTAAGTCCTTGAGCTGTTTATCTCATCTGGCCATATGTTCATGTTGTTTCCTAGTGATCCGTGCCTCTTTTGAGGATGATTAGTAAGGATGTTTTGTTAATCTTGTAGTGCTTTATCCATCCATGTCTTTGTTTGCAATAATGGAGCACCCGAGCTTGAGTCAATCGAGCTCTACTTTTGCTACTTTGTGAATCTGGACAGATTGTCAACTTGTTTGCAATTTTGTCGTTGATGTTGTAGTTGACCCGTGCATGCTATGTTATTGTTCTTGCCATGTCTAGCTTGGATTTTGTGTATTCTTGATGGATGTATGTTTATCTTATCATGACTTGCACCGTAGTGAGTGCATCAAGCTCGTAAACATGCCTACTTGAGTTATGTTTCAACATGTGCCAATTTTCACTAAGTCTGAAAATTGATTATGTTTTTGCCATGTTCACATGTTTGCAATTGTATTTTGTGTTCCCTTTTGGCTCAAGGTCACTAAGGGACTTTTGTTAAGCTCTTTGAGTAGATCCATGCCAGGCTTTACTTTGCCATGTTCAGGTCTTGTAGCATGTAGTTTTATTACTCCGAAGAGTCTTATCTAATCTGAAATTCCAGACAAGTGTTGATTTCACTAAGTCTGAAATCTGTTTGCCATATGCATTTTGCCATGCTTGTTTGAACCTGTTAATGGATGAATTGGCTGTAGCTCAGTGCTAGACTTTTGTTAAGCATCTTGAATGCATCCCTGCCATATATTTTGTTGTCATGTTTGCGTGCTGTAGCATGTTCATCTCGTTGCATTTAGATGGCTACTTGTTGTAAATCGCAGACCGGTGTCATATTTGAATCGCTTGCCATTTCCAAACCGTAGCTCCGATTCCGATGTTCTTTATATCGTTTTCAAGCGAATTCATCTCATCTTCCAGTGGCACACTTGGATTCCCAAGTTGAGGCCAGGTTCATGCATCCCTTATCAAATCTTGCATATGCATCCCGCATCGCATCCCGCATAGCATACCATCCTTGCACCATATTGGTTGATCCTTGCACGTGGTTGATTGTGTCCTTGTTGCTTATTTGTCTTGTTTGGGTAGAGCCGGGAGACGAGTTCGCTAACGAGGATCCCGTTGAGTTTGCTTTCGAGAATCCAGTCAACTCTGACAACTGTGCAGGCAAGATGATCATACCCTCGAAATCACTACTATCTTTGATATGCTAGATTGCTCGCTCTTTTGCTATGCCAATGCTACGATGCCTACCACTTGCTTTCAAGCCTCCCAAATTGCCATGTCAAACCTCTAACCCACCATATTCCTAGCAAACCATTGATTGGCTATGTGATCGCTTTGCTCAGCCCCTCTTATAGCGTTGCTAGTTGCAGGTGAAGATTGGAGGCCGTTCCTTGTTGGAACTTTTATTTACTTGTTGGGATATCATTATATTGCCATTTATCTTAATGCATCTATATACTTGGTAAAGGGTGGAAGGCTCGGCCTCTCGCCTAGTGTTTTGTTTCACTCTTGCACCCTAGTTTCCATCATATCGGTGTTATGTTCCCGGATTTTGCGTTCCTTACGCGGTTGGGTTATAATGGGAACCCCTTGATAGTTCGCCTTGATTAAAGCTTTTCCAGCAATGCCCAACCTTGGTTTTACCATTTGCCACCTAGCCTCTTTTCTCTTGGGTTTCCGGAGCCCGAGGGTCATCTTATTTTAGCCCCCCCCCCCCCCGGGCCAGTGCTCCTCTGAGTGTTGGTCCCACCGAGCGATGTCCGGGGCTACGAGGGGCAACTCTGGGCTGGCCTACCCGACGCCTGGCTCATCTGAGTGTGCCCTGAGAACGAGATATGTGCAGCTCCTATCGGGATTTGTCGGCACATTCGGGCGGTGTTGCTGGTCTTGTTTTAACCTGTCGAAGTGTCTTGAAGAACCGAGATGCCGAGTCTGATCGGAACGTCTTGGGAGGAGGTCTATTCCTTCGTTGACCGTGAGAGCTTGTCATGGGCTAAGTTGGGACTCTCTTGCAGGGATTTGAACTTTCGAAAGCCGTGCCCGCGGTTTTGGGCATATGAGAATTTGTTAATGTCCGGTTGTAGATAACTTGAACCTTAACTTAAGTAAAATGAATCAACTGAGTGTGTTACCATGATGGCCTCTTCTTGGCGGAGTCCGGGAAGTGGACACAGTGTTGGAGTAATGTTTGCGTAGGTTGCTCTCTAGTTTCTCGCTCGCGCTTTGCCTCCTCTTCTCGCTCTCTTTTGCGAATAAGTTAGCCACCATATTTTGCTAGTCGTTTGCTGCAGCTCCACCTATATTTACCCTGCCTTACCTATAAGCTTAAATAGTCTTGATCGCGAGGGTGCGAGATTTCTGAGTCCCTGTGGCTCACAGATTAGTATTAAAACAGTTGCAGGGCCTGATGATTCCACTCCAGGTGACGCGATTGAGCTCAAGTGGGAGTTCGATGAAGACTCTCAACGATACTATGTTTTTTTTCCTGATGATCAGTAGTGGTGCCCAGTTGGGGGTGATTGGGACCGTGTCGCATGTTGGGTTATCTTTTATTTTGGCGCCGTAGTCGGGCCATGAGTGTTTGGATGATGTAATGTTATTTATGTACTTGATTGACGTGGCGAGTGTAAGCCAACTATGTTATCTCCCCTTTTATTACATACATATTACATGGGATGTTGTGAAGATTGCCTAACTTGCGACATATGCCTTCAATGCGATTATGTCCCTAAGTCGTGCCTCGACACGTGGGAGCTATAGTCGCATCGAGGGTGTTACACCAACCCCCCTCCCTTTCCTCTCCTCGGGTCGACCCGGGCGCCCCGCTCATCCTGCGCGTGCAGCACCGCCGCACTCCTCGCGCTCGCCCCTGCTCGCCGTGTGCCGGTGCGGCCCCGCTGCCCTGCGCGCGCCTACAGCCGTCGGCCACCTCTCCTCCGCCCCGCCGCCTTGTTCCGGCCGGCGCCCGCGCGGCCCCTGGCCGTCGGCACCCGCGCCCGACTGCCCCCCCTGCCCCGCGCGCTGCACCGCTGCCGCTACCACCGGCGGCCACCTCTGGCCGCCCTGCTGGCTGCAGGTGCCCCGCCGCCCGCGCGCCCAGCTCGCTTTGCCGGCGCGCGCACTCCGCCGCTTTCCCCGGCCTCCTGCTCCTGCCGCCCCGTGGATGCCCCGCCTGCCGCCGTCCCCAGCGCCCGCGCGCCGTCGCCCTGCGCCCGCCTCAGCCTGCCGCGGCTGGTCGGCGAGCCTGGCCCCGCCGCGCCCGCGCCTGGTTTGGTCTTTGGCCCAGTGACCAGTGGAGCCCATCCCCCTGGTTTGAAAAGCAACAACAATAAAAAACAACAATAACTAAAATTAAATAAAAAGGTTAATTAATTAATTAAGGGATTAATTAACATAATAAATGTAGATTAATTAGCTAATTAACATGTGATTAGCTTGATGTGTCAATGACAATGGGGCCCCACCACTAATTAGACTGATTTAAACAAATTGATAAAACACATGTGGCATTGACATGCGGGACCCGCACGCACTATTCACTGTGTTGATCAGTCTTTGTTGACTGGGTCAACTGGGCCATCTGACCCCACCTGTCATCCCCTGGTGCACCGCTGGGTGCACTGCACCGGGTGCACCCAGCCCTTTTTGGAATTAGTTAATAAAAGCAATTTTAGAATATGTTTAAAACTTTGAAAAATCATAGAAATTAAACTGTAGCTCGGATGGAAAAACTTTGTACATGAAAGTTGCTTAGAACGATGAGACGAATCCGAATACGCAACCCATTTGTCCGCCACGCATCACTAGCATAGCAAACACGCAACTTCCCCTCCGATTCATCTGTCCAAAAACGTGAAACACCGGGATCTTTTCCCGGATGTTTTCCTCCCTTCACCGGTACCACCTCTTACCGCGTTAGGGCACCCCTAGCACCGCTACTTGTCATGTCTTGCATCGCTATGCATCTGTTTGCTTAATATTTAGTGTTTCTTCCCCCCCCCCTCTTCTCTTGCTAGACACCGAGACCGACGCCGCTGCTACCCAATACGACTACGGTGTTGACGACCCCTCTCTCTTGCCAGAGCAACCAGGCAAGCCCCCCCTTGATCACCAGATATCGCCTACTCTTCTCTCTACTGCTTGCATTAGAGTAGTGTAGCATGTTACTGCTTTCTGTTAGTCCTATTTTGATGCATAGCCTGTCATGGTTGCTACAGTTATTACCCTTAGCTGCTATCCTACTGCTTAGTATAGGATGCTAGTGTTCCATCAGAGGCCCTACACTCTTGCCCGTCTGCCATGCTATACTACTGGGTCGTGATCACTCGGAAGGTGATCACGGGCATATGATATATACTGTATACTGTTACATTACTTATGATACTGTTCGAAGTCGGGGTCTGAAGGGGCAGGTGGCTCCATCCCGGTAGAGGTGGGCCTGGGTTCCCGACGGCCCCCGACTGTTACTTTGTGGTGGACCGACAGGGCAGGTTGAGACCACCTAGGAGAGAGGTGGGCCTGGCCCTGGTCGGCGTCCATGGTTATTTCAAAATAACACGCTTAACAAGATCTTGGTATTTGATCTGAGTCTGGCCACTGGCCTATACGCACTAACCATCTACGCGGGGACAGTTATGGGCACTCGATGTCGTGGTATCAGCCAAAGCCTTTGTGACGTCAGCGAATGAGCAGCGCGCGCCGGATTGGAACGTAAGCCTGCTCTTGTATTAAGGGGGCTAGTTCTGCTTACCGGCCGCGTTCGCAACATGCAGGTGTGCAAAGGGCGATGGGCCCAAACCCCTGCGCCATAGGATTTAGACTGGCATGCTGACCTCTCTGTTGTGCCTAGGTAGGGCTGCGACGTGTTGATCTTCCGAGGCCGGGCATGAGCCAGGAAAGTGTGTCTGGACAAAGGGGATCGAGCGTGTTGGGAAATGTGGTGCACCCCTGTAGGGAAGTTAATCTATCCGAATAGCCGTGATCTTCTGTAACAGGACGACTAGGAGTGGTACCTTGACCTTATGACAACTAGAACCGGATACTTAATAAAACACACCCTTCCAAGTGCCAGATACAACCCGGTGGTCGCTCTCTAACAGGGCGTCGAGGAGAGGACCGCTGGGTAGGATTATGCTATGCAATGCTACTTGGTGAACTTACCTTCTGCTCTCTTCTACATGCTGCAAGATGGAGGTGGCTAGAAGCTTAGTCTTCGATAGGACTAGCTATCCCCCTATTATTCTGGCATTCTGCAGCTCAGTCCACATATGTTACCCCCATTTCCATTTGATACCAATGCATACATATGTAGTGTAGCTCCTTGCTTGCGAGTACTTTGGATGAGTACTCACGGTTGCTTTGCTCCCTCCTTTTCCCCTTTCTATACCCGATTGCTGCGACCAGACGATGGAGCCCAGGAGCCAGACGCCACTGTGGATGACGACTACTACTACTCGGGAGGTGCCTACTACTACGTGCAGCCCGCTGACGGCGACCAGGATTAGTTTATGAGGATCCCAAGCAGGAGGCCTGCGCCTTCTTCGATCTGTGTCCCAGTTTGTGCTAGCCTTCTTAAGGCAAACTTGTTTAACTTATGTCTGTACTCAGATATTGTTGTTTCTGCTGACTCGTCTATGATCGAGCTCTTTTATTCAAGCCCACGAGGCCCCTGGCTTGTAATATGATGCTTTTATGCCTTATTTTATTTGTAGAGTTGTTTTGCGATATCTTCCCGTGAGTCCCTGATCTTGACCGTACACGTTTGCGTGTATGATTAGTGTACGATTGAATTGGGGCGTCATAATTGGAAAGATTTGGATCTGCGGCATAATCTTGATATGATGCACATCGAGAAAAATATATGTGACAGCATTATCGGCACACTTCTTAATATTGAAGGAAAGATGAAAGATACCTTAAAATCTAGGAGTGATTTGACACACCTGGGTATCAGAAAGGATTTGCAGGTGCAAGATGAAGGTAAACCACGGGATACGGCACCAGCTGTGTACGTCTTGGACAAGGTAAAAAGAAAAGAATTCTGCGAGGTCCTGTCACATGTGAGATTCCCACATGGATTTGCTTCCAACCCTGAAAGGAGAGTCAGTGTAGATGGAAACAAGGTACAAGTGTTGAAAACTCATGACTGCCATGTCCTACTTCAAAGGGTTTTACCTGTCATCCTTAGAGGATTGGGCCGCCCTGACTTATATAGAGCAGTTGCAGAGTTGGGACAATTCTTCAGGGAACTCTGCAGTAGGAATATCAGGATAGATGCTTTGGAGCATCTTAGAGACAAGAAACCAACTATCCTATGCGACCTTGAGAAGATATATCCTCCAGCCTTCTTTGATGTGATGGTGCATTTGGTTGTTCATCTACCTGACGAGGCACTACTTAGAGGTTGTTCATCTAACTTGGTCAACGAACGACATCCATCGGCCGTGGATTGTATGCGCAAAATAATGATTCCTCCACCTGACATCTGGGACCCATCGAAAGGGCCTCTGTATTTTGCGAAAAAAACGTTCCCCCGCTAACATGTCGGACCCACCAGCTATATCTTTGCACGCAAGGAAGTGCCTCCTTATTACGCACAAAAAATGAATACCCCCTGCTAGCTGGGACCCACCATAGTGGGAGGATGACTTATGGGCCAACAAAGTTGACAGGGACAGAGGGCTTTGTCAACTTAATCAATATGAATGATTCTAGCTCCAGTGACCGTATGATGTCCATCCAACGGCCGTAGTGCTTCTTCAACCTCTGGTCTTCTTGCTCCAGCCGCCCAAAGCAGCGCCGGTCGTGCCGCATGCTCCTGCCTTCCGTGGCCGGCTATGCTGCCGTGGAGGCCTCACCGCCCCCTATTATTCCCACGGCTGGCCAGGCCTGCGGCGACGGCAGCCTCACACCGCATCCGAACCAGTGAACCCTCGTACTCCTCTCCCCGCGGGCTTCCACTATCGCGTCTTCCCCGACTCCGTGTCGTCCCCTTCCTAGGCCTCGCCGTCGTCCACCGCCGTGGTGCTCTCTGTTCGGCGTGGTCAACGTGGTCAAGGAACGAGTTCCATCGGAAGAGTACTGTACGTGGAGAGGCTGACAGCTGGGTCCACGGCCACAGCCCAGTTTTTTGTGATTTGCCAAGTAAGTCGCTTTGTCAGGCCTGTTGGGCTGCAAATCTTTCAAGACGAGGAGAGCTTTCATTCGGCTGGCCGAGAAAATGACCCATCAGTAATGAGAAATGGGCTGTACATTTTTAAAACACATCAAACCGGCAATTAGTTTCAAATATCTTTTTTTCATTTCAAGATTTTAAATTACATTAATTTTTATGCGTGGAGAATTTGTTGGATTTTATATTGATATACATTTATTTTTAAAATCAGTTTGAATGTGAGTCAAAATTTCGGGATTAAAAACAGTTCAGACCGCACGAAATATGCAAAATTTTGTATAATTTTTTAACCGTGGCCACAATTTGGGTTGTAATGCTAACAAAAAGAATATGGGCTCCAAAAAAACTTAAGAATTAGCAAATGGGCTGAAAATTATTAGAAATAATGGTGGCAGATGGGCTGTATGCTATTTTCCACAGATTTGAGGCTTTCCTAAAAAAAGTTGACGCACAAGCAGTGACTGTTGGATGTCCATCCAACGGCTGTCATGCTTCTTCAATCTCTGCTCTTCCTGCTCCAGCTGCTCAAACAAGTGCCAGCGGGACTGCCTGCTCCCTCCTCCCCGCGGCCAGCTGTGCTGCCGCGCAGGCCTCACCGCCCCACCGTACTCCCATCGCTGGCCTAGCCATCCCTCTACTCACCCACACCTGTTGTTATTCTCCGATGACGGTAGACGAACCAGTAAACCCTCGTACAGTCGTACTCCCCTCTACGTGGGAAACAACTACCGAGTCTTCCCTGCCTCCGTGTCGTTCCCTTCCTAGGCCTCGCCGTCGTCCATCGCCCTGGTGCTCTCGGCGCGGTCTGGTCAACATGGTCAACGACCGACATGCATCTGAAGTGGACTGTACGTGGAGAGGCCGACAGCTAGGTCCACGGCCGCACGCAACGAAATGCCTCCTTATTAGGCGCAAAATAATGATTCCTCCACCTAACATCAGGGACCCACCGAAAGGGCCTCTGTATTTCGGGAAAAAAATGTTGCCGCCGCTGACAGCTCGGACCCACCGGCTATATCTTCGCACGCAAGGAAGTGCCTCCTTATTACGCACAAAAAAATGAATACTCCCCCTGTTAGCTGGGACCCAGTATAGTGGCAGGCTGACTTGTGGGCCTACTAAGTTGACGGGGATGGAGGGCTTTGTCAACTTAGTCAATATGCACGATTCTAGCTCCAATGACCGTACGATGTCCAACCAACGGCCGTAGTGCTTCTTCAACCTCTGGTCTTCTTGCACCAGCCGCCCAAACCAGCGCCGGTCGTGCCTCGTGCTCCTGCCTCCTGTGGCCGGCTGCAATGCGGCGGAGGCCTCACCGCTCCCTAATACTCCCACCGCTGGCCAGGCCATCCCTCTACTCACCCACACCCCCTGTTACTCTGCGGCGACGGCAGCCTCACACCGCAGCGAACCAGTGCCCTCGTACTCCTCTACGCGTGGGCATCCACTGCCGCGTCTTCCTCGGCTCCGCATTATCCCCTTCCTAGGCCTCGTCGTCGTCCACCGCCCTGGTGCTCTCGTCATGGCGTGGTCAACGTGGTCAAGGAACGGCTTCCATTGGACGTAGACTGTACATGGAGAGGCTGACAACTAGGTCCACGGCCGCAGCAAGGAAGTGCCTCCTTATTACGTGCAAAATAATTATTCCTCCACCTGACAGCGGGGACCCACCGGACGGGCCACCGTATTTCGCCCCCCTAACTGCAAGGAAGTGCCTGACAGTCGGGACCCACCTGGTCGAAGCGTACGTAGCGTTGTCATTCTGGTCGCGAACGTGTACGTACATATATACTGGTGGATGTAGAGGCACGCACGTGTTGTAGTAGAGGCGGCCAGGGTGCAAGAAAAAAAATACGGCCACGTATGTGTACATACGGGCAGGGTCTCGAACGCCTACTCGTGCATACGTACGGCGAGGGCTCATTGACATGGCTGGGTCGGAAGGAGAAACAACGTCGTCGTCGTGTTCATGGGGAGGCAACGGAATGTGTCGTGTTCATGGGGAGGCAACGGAATGCTCGTGTTCATGGGGAGGCAACGAAACGCATGGGAGCCAACCGGCTGGGTTGGAACGGAATGCGTGGTCATGTTCATTGGGAGGGCTTGGACGAAACGGGCGATGGAAACGAGGCCTGGCGTACCGCACAGCGGAGGTAACGGACCTCCTACGTTCGGAACGGGGTCCTGTTGATCGGGAGGGGTCTGGCATACCGCAAAACGGAGGAAACGGACCTCCTACTGTCGAAACAAGGTCTTTTTCATCGGGAGGGGTGTGGCATACCGCAAAACGGACGAAACAGACCTCCTACAGTCAAAATGGGGGTCCTGTTCATCGGGAGGGGTGTGGCGTACCGCAAAACGGGAATCCACGGGATAGTGTTCATCTCCACCGTCGACCCCCTCCAGCCTCCACGAGCTACTGTTCATCCACCGTCGACCTCCTCCAGCCTCCACCTGCGACTGTTCATCAACGGGCTCCTGTTCATCCATCCTCCACCGCGCGCTACTCCACCGGCTACTATTCAACCAGCCCTCTCCACGTGCTCCTGTTCAACCACCCCTCCACGGGCTACTGTTCATCCTGCCCTCCACCGTCTACTGTTCATCCTGCCCTCCACGGCATTGTCCTGTTCATCTAGCCCTCCACGGGGTCCTGTTCATCCAGCCCCAACCGGCTTGATCGATCGGGGTCATGTTCATCCAGAGGCAACACCACGGGGTCCTGTTCATCCACCCCCATTGGGAATTGTTCATCCACCCCCCTCCCCCGCAACGCTCACTTTTCATCCAGAGGCAGCATCGATCGGCTTCAGTTAGCAGCAGTAGCGAAGGAATCGCTCGATCGGGTTCAGTTAACAGCCATCGATCGATCGCTCGGGTTCAGTAATGCGTAGCCTGCAGTGCAATCGCTCTGGTTCAGTTAGAGCCCAACGCCTCGCTCGGGTTCAGTTAGAGCCAACGCCTCGCACACACGCGCGTACGTGTACGAGAGAAACGCGCATCGCTCGGCCCCCGACCTCCCACCGTAACCGGGAACTCCCCGAAATTTTCCTCGCCCTCGCTTCTACCACGGTTTTTTCCGTCATGGACGGCCCAAAGAATGTCATGCAACTGCGTCTCCGGCCCGTCCAGGATGAAAAGCCCATTTTCTGTCATGATTTTTTGTCATAGAAGTAGGAGCCCACCACATCTATGATGATACCGGGTTTTGTCACAACTATCGTCATAGAAGTGGCATATGTATGACAGAAAAAAATTCGTTCGGCCCAAAATGTCACGGATGTGTCTTTTTTTGTAGTGTAACCGGGTAACCGTGAAGGCCTCGTGTGTGTTGCAGCCCAACACCCCTCCAAAGTGGCCCAAAACCCATCTAAACCCCATCCATCCTCTCGGTCGTTCGATCACGATCGTGTGGCCGAAAACCGCACCTCATTTGGACTCTCCTATCTTCCTCTACCTATATATTTGTGTCTCCTCCGAAAATTCGCGGATGAACCCTAGCAAACTCCCTCTTCGCGTCGCCGGACAAATCCTCTGGGCCCGGACATGTCCGCACCACCGTCCGCGTCCAATCAGAGATCGACACATGGCACGCCGCCGTCCCACCGCCGCCGCGGCCCGTGGAGCCCATTCGGGGCCCGCGCGAGCCCGGATCTCGCCGCCGTCCGGCCCGCTTCGTCCCGCCGTCTCACCAAACGCCGGCCGGTCCCGCCGCTCGGCGGACTCCACCACCATCGTCGGCGCAGCCGCCCGCCACCGCCGGAGCGCTCCACCGCCGCGCCTGCTCGCCGCCACCCATGCTCCTCCACCGCGCGCTGCCTCCTACTCCACCGCGCGCCGCCCGCACCCCGCTGCCAGATCCGCCGCCACCGGCCGACTTGCTCCGTCGCCGCCCGCGAGGTGCCTGCGCCGCCCCGTTCCTCTGCTGCTCGCTTGCCGGTGCGCCGCGCCTCGCGCACACCGCCGCCATTCGCTGCCAATCGCCATCGCCGCCTTCGCCAGCCGGCGCCGCCCCGCTCCTTTCCTCGCCGGAGCTATGCCGAGCCACCGGACTTCGCCCGCCTCGGATCCGGACAGGTGGGATGAGATCCACCCATTCCGCGAACCAAACGCCCGCGCCCCGTCCCGTGCGCCTTCGTCCATGTACACCTCCGTACAATTTTTCTCGAGGTGAATTTGACCAAGTCCCCGAAGATCTTATTATTTTAAGCCTCTGTTCATCATGTCATAACTCCGCATCCGTTGCTCCATTTCGTGCATGTGGCATATCAAAATGTTCATCTGGATGTGCTCTTTATTTTGTTCCATTGCACCATGCTTGTTTGAGTCCATCTTGATGCCCTAATAGCTGTTGCAAAAGTGCTATATAATGTTAGGTGCTGATTCTTATCAGTTTATGAGCATTTGTCATTTTTGCCATGATTATTGTGTGCTGCATATGAGCATGAGCTCTACATGTGTTTTGTTATATGCCATGCCATCTTTACAGGGTTGTATTCCATGTATTTTTGTAATCAATGTGGTGACTAGCACAAGCATGCAAAGTAGCTCTCGTAATATTGCTGATTTCAGAGACTTAGAATTTCACGAAGTCTTTGTGTGCTGTTATTTTTATGCCATGTATTCATGTTGCTATAGAGTGATCCATGCTTCTTTTGAGTATGTTCAGTAAGGATGATTTTGAGATATTGTTATGCTCTATCCATCCATGCCCTTGTTTGCATTTGTGGAGTGCCCTAGCATGACTCAATCTTGCTCTACTTTTGCTATAAAATATTCCTAGAAGATTGTTTACGTGTTAATCAATGTTGCCAAGGTTGTTGTAGTTGATCCATGCATGATATGAGATTGTTATTGCCATGTTTAGCTTCTTGATCATGTCTTCTTGCTGGGTGTATGTTTAGTTTGCCATGCAATGCCTTGTGGTGAGTGCATTGAGCTCGCAAACATGCCTACGTAACTCTGTTTATGCCATGTCCAGTTTTCTGCTAAGTCTGAATCTGTTAACGAAACTTGCTATGTCTACATGGGTGCCATCATATCTTCTGATCCTTTTTGGCTTATGGTCAGTAAGGGACTTTGGTTATATGCTTTGAGTAGATTCATGCCACGCCTTATTTTGCCATGATATATTCCTATGGCATGTTGTTATCTTGCTCTAAACATTGCTTCCTAATGTTACACTACAAGAAATATGTCAACTTGTGACCTCCACTATTGGTCACTGAATGGTCACAAATTTCCATTTGTGACCTTTTTGTGACCAAAAACATAAGGTCAAAAGCTGGCCGTCATAAACTGACTATAGCGACCTTTCTTCTGGAATGGTCGCAAACGTTTATGACCAAAAAAAAGGTCGTAGATTTAACGACCAACTGTTTTGGTCACTAGCAATCCGACCACACCACGTCAGATCCACCATGGCAAGCTGACGTGGCAGACTTACGACCAAATGAAAAGGTCGTAAAATAGAATCAGCCCAGTCCATCTCAGCCGTCTTGATGGGCCAAGCCCAATAATTCAGCCTATTTAATTTTTTTTCTCTTTATTTTGCTTATCTGCATGGGCCTGGCCCAATAATTTGGCCTTTTATTTTCTAGGAATGGAGCCTTTTTCTGATGAATTTTTTTTATATTCCACTATTGTTTTGGGCCACAGCCTTTTTAGTCTAGTTCGAATTTGGGCCTTGGCCTTTTTATTTTGTGTTATGCAGCCTTTTGTAAAAAATTTTCTTACAGTCATTTCTTTTTTTAGGCCCAAGCCTTTTTAGTCTAAATCTTGTTTGGGCCTCGGCCTTTTTAGAGCCCAGGTTCTTATTTTGCATAACTATAAACAGAAAGGCCCAGGTGCACAAGTGATCCACAAGCCCAGGTTCAAACAGCAAGGCCCAGGTGCACAAGTGATCCACATAACTTCACAGAAAATAAACAGAGGTTCACAAGATCGCATAACTTCACAGGTTCACATAACTTCATAGGTTCACTAGATCACATAACTTCACAGGTTCAAACTAGGCAGCAATGCAACAAAATGCTCAAAGACAAAGAGGTTCACAGCCATCAAACTAGGCAGCAATGCAACTACCTTAGCAGCTCAAGTTCCTTGTCGCGTGCAGCTTCAGATTCTTCCGCCTTCATCTTGATTGCCGCCAATTCCTCTTGCATCACTTCAGCTTGAAGCTCAGACCTCTCCAGCTTCTGCTCAAGGTCACGAACATGAGCAGCAACTTCAGTTGTTGCTTTACCGGAGTTGTTCCTAGATGACTGGAGCCCAACATTCCTGAGGAATGTGCTTTGCTTGACTTCGGTCTTGAGGACTTGTTCGACAATTTCAATAGCAGACTTTGGCTCTTCACCTTCTGGTACCGGTGCTTCCTTCATTTTTTCCATCTCAAGCTAGCATATGGAGGAAAATGATAGGCATTAGTGGGAGATCTATTTCACATTTTGCAAACCAAACCAAGCAAGAGAAACCAAACCAGCACACAAATGTATTATTTGAAGTAACCAAACCAGCACACAAAATCTATACAAGAAGATGATGACTAGTGACCTGGAGACATGCAATTGGAACAATATGATCACTTCATTAAGCCTAGAATGGTGGTTCTATATAATATGGCTTCCCGAGTGAGCCGATCATCAAACTAACATTCAGATCAAATTTCATCATATCATAAAAAATGCATCAAATAGCTACAGCAAGTTCTGATATCTTTGTTGAACTATCAAACAACATCAAAGCATGGAACATAGCGTGTGTTCTTGACTGGCTCCGAATCAAACAACATCAAATCATCAAATATCAAAGTTGGTTGTGAATCAAACAGGGCAAAGCATGGAGTGACTTACTATAGCAGTCTTGACTGGCTCCGAAAACCTGTGCTTCTTGCTGTTGTGGGTGGCCTTAAACAAGTCAATCGCAGACAGCTCCTCAACCTTACGCTCTTCTTTCTGAAATGTTTTTCAACAAAAATCAAAATGTTATTCAGCAAGAATCAGAAATGTTATTCAATGAGGATCAAACGGTAAGGTCTCTAGAGAAGAGTTCTCACAGTGGCAAAAATGTGTGATGTGTAGTTCCTGGAACCAGTTCTGTGATTGTACACGACTTTTTCTCGATTCATCTTGTTCGACACACAGGTTTCCTACAAAAAAGCATACTGTCAGCATGATCTAGCACTAGCATATCATGTGCAGAACATAAAGCATCAAACAAAGCAGAGACAAACCTTGTGTCTTGGGGTAGACCACATCTCCACCAGAGCTTGCCATTCACCATCCGTTAGATGAGGCACCGGAGACTTAATGCTGACTTTATTTGCAGCTACAATATCAAAATACTTCTTCTTGATCTGATGGCGTCTGTTCTTTGAATATTTCTACAGAATATCTTTGCACGAGGTCTTGATGGTCTCCGAGTCCGGGTTCATCTCAAAATTTGCCTACCAAGATAGCAAACAAGGTAGGAACAATATTAGTGATCATGCATAGGTGTAACAGAAAATAGATAGCACATTAACTATGAAACAAGTAGCTTACAGCAACTTTCCCAATGTAGTTCTCCAATAGACTAGCATTTTTTTGTATAGCTTGAAGTGAGGAAGAACCGGAAGATGGCTTTTTGCAACGAGTCCACACTCAGAAGCAAGCTTTGCTGCCTGCAGAGGCTTCTCTGGACGAATCATCCCTTCGGCAATTTGGATAGGCACCTTGCTACCAAGCGACTTGGTGATCCTCTCTAGCCCTTTGCCCTTTCTAAGTCTAGTCCTGGGAGTCATTGCATCTGAAAATGAAACTGAACTCATAAATTAGAATAGAAATCGACAAATGCAGGAATCGACAAAAGCATACATGATCATTCCATTTGGAAAATGCACTAGTAAAAGATAGCATTGCAAAGGTCAACTTGCCTGATTGAAGCACAAGCTGTTGTTCTTCTTCATTGATGACAGCGTTCCTGTCAATAGAAGGTGCAACAGGGCTGAGGTCTGTGTGGACAGTGCCTGCTTCATCAATGCAGATGGTTCCTGCTTCATCTAGGCAGACCGTGCCACTTCCATCCATGCTGAGAGTGGTTCCTTCATCCATGGGCGGCAACTCATCACCCGTTTGCACCGAGGTCTGAGAGTCCATGCGCAGCATACTTTCCTGATGGTCCGTCGCAGTCGCCATCCTTGTTTTCTGCCTTGTGACTCTATCAAGGGCAAGTTCATCAGGTTCCAGGTTCCTCTTTTTTGTCCTGGAGCTGGGGCCATCACCCTTCCTGGAGGCATTGCAGTAGATGTTTCTGAGCTCTTGTTCTTCTTGCTGACTATCTTCTTAACACCAGGCCTCTTCGTCCTAGATTCCTTCAGTGCCTCGTATAAACAGCATGGAAAAAAGCATTAGATCACAAGAGAAATATGTGAGCACAAGGAATAACATAGAATAACAGAACCCCAACCCTCCAAGCAAGACAGAGTTTGCACCTTAACAATCTTGTTGACTACAACATCATCCACTTCCTCTCCATCAATAACTTCATCCTCCTTAGGATTGTACTCTGGGTCATCATTGATAACTCCACTACCCTCTTGAACCTCATCACTTCTACCTTCTTGTACACCATTTGTTTTCCTAATCATCGACGCTATTGCACCGATGCCAAGGGACTGGAACATCCGATTGTTCCTCATGATATTTCTAGCCCTAACCTTCTCGTACTCGGTGAGAGGCTCTTCTTTGCATGATAAAGGAAACGTAACTATTAGGTGAATGTTTGGAATGCATGGACAGACAGCCAAACATATCTTATGAAATTTTATTATCATTTAATCCTAGTTATTCAGGTAAGGAAGACTAACAGCACACAGGCACAATTAAGCCAGCTTATTCAGATTGCAGCAATACATTTCACTTAGCATATTAAGACACAGATTTTATGAAACTGACAGTATAACCACAAGGAGCAAGTTGCATACCAACGGTTGGCCTCATGCTTGACCTTGTCCTCCTTGCCATGGATGATCTTGAGGTGGTGCTTGCAAAATAGAATAAACAACAATCAGATACAACAGGGATAAAGTAAAATGATGCACTTGTATCAATAAAGGAAAGCATTTGGACCATCATGCACATACATGTAATACATGTGAAACAAACTTGATGGATAAACAATACAGTGATCTAGTGTTATTAATTAAGAAAACATGTAAGTGCACTAAACAAGCATGCATGTACACTAGTAGCAAGTAAGCAAAGTGCATAAGTGCTACTAATAAGCAAGCAAGCAAGCAAAGTGCTACTGATAGAAACAAGCAAGCAATGAAGGAAATTGAAGAGAAGCAAGCAAGTACTATTGATACAAACCCTAATTAATAAGCAAGCAAGTAGCTTCTTCTCCAAGTTATACTAATACTAGCAAGTACTGCTGATGGAAACCCTAATTAAGCATGTACTGCTGATAGAGCCCACCCCGCGCTCTCTTTCCTTCCCCAGTCCCCACATGATCACATATACATCATGTGGTAAATCTAACAATGTCTCGTGCTAGTATTAGTATAGCACAATGATCTACAGTATATGATTGGTACTGTGACAACACTATCAGGTACACCATGAATGGCAGATGGACTTAATCATTTAGTATTAGTATAGCTCGCAGGAATGGCAATGTCTCGTGCTAGTATTAGTATAGCTCACAGTAATGGCAGATGGACTTAATCATTTAGTAATGAACACCATGAATTAACTAGACCAACCCAGAGAGCATATATCACACCTACATGAACTACTCTAGTAGTAAAGTGAGCAGAAAGCTTTCTATATGTAAACCAAAGCATGGCAGGAGCTCACAAGATAGAAACCAAACATGAATGGGAACCTACAAACCCTAGATAGCATGGGAACAACAACTACAGAGCTTTAGATTTAGTGGCGACCATAATCAAGAACAAATAACAGAGTGCCACAGCAAGCAAAACAAATCGAACACCCAAGAAGAATAACATCCTTGTTCTAGCAAATACAAAATAGGGAGAAGGCTTCAAAGGAAGATTTCTCAAAGAACACGTAGCCATTTCTATGAAGATGCAAATGGATATCAATACTTCACACAATGGCACAACAATTACAGCACAATAGCTTACTCCAGGTTATTATTTAACTCAAGAGGTGGCACTAAACTAGCCAAGTAAATTTTAAAGGAATATGCAATATAATCCAAAACTTTAGTACCTGCTAGGGATTCCAAACAGAAAACTACTACATCATGTTAACTATTAGTATGGCTACAAACGACCTCTTACAGACATCAACTTCAATGTCATCAAGCAAGCAAATCGCTATGACTACAGATTAACAAAGCATAACAAGGATTAACAAAGCAAATGGCTCTGAAGTAATACACTCTGACAAGTAAAGATTAACAAACCATAACAAGGATTGGCAGCAGAGGGAGATGGAGATGGACAAAAACCTGCTTTTGTGGTAGCCGTGCTTGAGCTCCTCCTCCTGATGCTGCTCAATGACCTGCATGACAAACAAGGCCATGGATGAGCTGCCACAGGGCATCCACATGACAACACAAAACATCAAGCAACGACATTGACAGGGATGCAAAATCAAAATAGAGCATACAAAATCTAGATTAAAGAACCACCTCCCCACAAAACCCTAACCCCATGAATCCATCCCCATCTCAAAATCACATTACCAACGACATGAACCCTAACCCCATGAACAAGAAGGATATCATCCCATGAATCCTAACCCCATGAATCCATCCCCATCCCCATCCCCATGAAGAAGAACCCTAACCACCAAGAGATCCTAACCCTAACCATCAGGAGATCCTAACCCTAGAAGATGCACCATGAGATCCTAACCCTAGAAGATGCACCATGAGATCCACCGAACCACCAGAAAATCCTAACCCTAACGAGGGGAGTACCTGTCGTCGTGTTGTAGATGATGCAGCGTGGCTCCTGTCGCAGTCGTCGCTCGCGTCTACCCTCTTGTCACCACCGTCGTCGATGTAGAGGAGCGGAGCGGCGATTCGTCGTCGGGGAGCAGAGCGGGGCGGGGTGGAGCAGAGGAGGAGGGGCTAGGGTTGCGGGGTGGGGAGAGGGGAGGGGGATTCGTCGGGGCTGGCAGGTGGGGAATGGAGGGGCGGAGCAGAGGACGGGCGGCGGGGCGGCACGGAGCAGGGGAGGGAGTGATCGTCGGCGGGGCGGCTCGGGGAGGGAGAAGCTAGGGTTCGTCGGGGAGAGGGGAGGGGAATGGGGAAATTTTGGGAGGGGAGGGGAGGGGATCCCACGTGTTAGTGGGAGAGGGAGTGGTGGGACCCGCCTGGTAGTGGGAGAGGGAGTGGAGGGAGTGGAGGGAAATTTTGGGAGAGGGAAATTTTGGTGGAGGGAAAATTTTGGTGTGGGAGGGAAATCCTTTTGGGTTTGGGTGTAGAAAAAAATAGGGTTTTTTTGTAAACTTTGTAGAAATCATGGTTAAAATCATACCGAGTAGCTCAAGAAAACACCGGTATTGCAAGTTTAGTATTTTTGCTAGTTGGTAGGCCACATTTGATGATGTGACGCGGAGGTCTCCCATTTTTTTTAATTTTTTTGAATTTTTTACGGTGTTTTAAAAAACCGGCCGATTTCGTCGCGGCGGCCGTCCGTGGCTAGGGTTTGAGCCGTGCAAATCTGTTGTCGATTCTGTGATGAAATGCCTACCTGTGAAGCTAAAAAGCATTTTTAGTGAAAATAACGGGCAAGCTATGGAGGACCCGCAGTTCAAATTCCAGCCGGTTCCAGCTGAATCGGCCGAAGGTGGTCCGAATTGCCGGGAGTAGCTACGAGGGTCGGAAATGCATGCTTTTTGGCGACCGTCCGTAAAATAGGGTCTACTTTGAGATAGACATGGAATGGCGCCGTTTGGGGTGCCCCTCCTTGTAGCCGCTTCACGAAAAACGCATGTCTTTTGCATTCAAAAAATGAAAAACGGTTTTTTTGTTAAACAAGTTGGAACCTCGCTTTGGCAACATTGTTTGCCATCACAAGACGGAGGCATGCGCCCAATTTGGGCATATTATCAGAAACTATTCAACGGATGCGGCCATATCATTGCTAGTTTGGCTTGAAAGCCATGAATCTTCGTTCATGGTAGGTCGTTTTTGAGAACACTTTTTCAAGAAAACGCCGGTATTGCAAGTTTAGTATTTTTGCTAGTTGGTAGGCCACATTTGATGATGTGACGCGGAGGTCTCCCATTTTTTTGATTTTTTTTGAATTTTTTACGGTGTTTTCAAAAACCGGCCGATTTCGTCGCGGCGACCGTCCGTGGCTAGGGTTTGAGCCGTGCAAATCTGTTGTCGATTCTGTGATGAAATGCCTACCTGTGAAGCTAAAAAGCATTTTTAGTGAAAATAACGGGCAAGCTATGGAGGACCCGCAGTTCAAATTCCAGCCGGTTCCAGCTGAATCGGCCGAAGGTGGTCCGAATTGCCGGGAGTAGCTACGAGGGTCGGAAATGCATGCTTTTTGGCGACCGTCCGTAAAATAGGGTCTACTTTGAGATAGACATGGAATGGCGCCGTTTGGGGTGACCCTCCTTGTAGCCGCTTCACGAAAAACACATGTCTTTAGCATTCAAAAAATGAAAAACGGTTTTTTTGTTAAACAAGTTGGAACCTCGCTTTGGCAACATTGTTTGCCATCACAAGACGGAGGCATGCGCCCAATTTGGGCATATTATCAGAAACTATTCAACGGATGCGGCCATATCATTGCTAGTTTGGCTTGAAAGCCATGAATCTTCGTTCATGGTAGGTCGTTTTTAGAACACTTTTTCAAGAAAATGCCGGTATTGCAAGTTTAGTATTTTTGCTAGTTGGTAGGCCACATTTGATGATGTGACGCGGAGGTCTCCCATTTTTTTGATTTTTTTTGAATTTTTTACGGTGTTTTCAAAAACCGGCCGATTTCGTCGCGGCGACCGTCCGTGGCTAGGGTTTGAGCCGTGCAAATCTGTTGTCGATTCTGTGATGAAATGCCTACCTGTGAAGCTAAAAAGCATTTTTAGTGAAAATAACGGGCAAGCTATGGAGGACCCGCAGTTCAAATTCCAGCCGGTTCCAGCTGAATCGGCCGAAGGTGGTCCGAATTGCCGGGAGTAGCTACGAGGGTCGGAAATGCATGCTTTTTGGCGACCGTCCGTAAAATAGGGTCTACTTTGAGATAGACATGGAATGGCGCCGTTTGGGGTGCCCCTCCTTGTAGCCGCTTCACGAAAAACGCATGTCTTTTGCATTCAAAAAATGAAAAACGGTTTTTGAATTTCAGTTTTGCTAAAGCACATCTAGATGTGCCATAAGTATTGCACATCTAAGTCCTATGGCATTGATCTTACGTCGAGATTCGTGTGGATATTTTCCTTTTTCTTTTTTCTTTTCTCTTTATGCTTGATTCACTCACTTAGATGTGCAATAACTAGAGCACATCTAGATGTGCCCTAGACACACCCTTTGAATTTTTACGGTGTTTTCAAAAACCGGTGGATTTAGTCACGGCGGTCGTCCGTGGCTAGGGTTTAAGTCATGTTTTTAGCATTCAAAAAATGAAACTTATATTGTTTCATACATGAGCATGCACAAAAACCCATAATTTTATCTTTCATCCATGAGCATGCATAAAAAATTTCAATTCCCATCAATTACCAAACTGAATATTCATTATTAAAAACATGACTTGTTTAGATGACACTGTCATACAGCATCCATGAGCATGCACAAAATTAAACCTGACATACTTAACATTGACATGTTCATATTACACTAACAAGCTTAAACCTAACATGCTGAACACCTTCTTAACACCTTCACTCCTCCTTCTTCTCCTTCATTAACCTGATGCGCTCAAAGTGGCGAATCCCAACGCGGATGTACTCCTCTACCACAATTGGCATGGTCCTGTCGCCAAGCTATGGGATTGCAGGCGCCGCCACCATCGCGAGGTCGTCGTCCGCCACCACCATCGCGAGGTCGTCGTCCGCCACCACCATAGCAAGGTCGTCGTCCGCCACCACCATAGCAAGGTCGTCATCTGCCACCACCATAGCAGGGTCGTCGTCAGCCACCACCATAGCATGTTCGTCGTCAGCCAGAATAGGCTGCTCCTCGTCATCCCCGCTCTGCTCCTCGTCATCCCCGCTCTGCTCGTCATCCCTGCTCTGCTCCTCGTTGTCATCCCCGCTCTGCTCCTTGTCATCCCCGCTGCTGCTCCCATTGCCTGGCCAAATGCAACAAAGTGTGAACATGGTGTTGTCGTCATGCAGGTAGAGGAAGCCAAAAGGACAGGAAGAAGAGAGGCAGAGAGCTTACTGGCATCGTCGTCGTGCTAGTAGTACATGCGGCACATGGTGTTGTCGAATATCTTCATGGTGAACATGGCGTCGCCGTCGTAGCAAAAGACAAGGAAGTACCCGAGCTGTAGCTCATGGGCGCGGGCGAAATACTCCCAGCCGGGCCCTAGGTACATGTGGCCTTCACCATCAAACACCACCAACACTTCCCACAGCCTGTGAAGCCCGCTGCTGGCCTCCCACAGCTTCACTTTGTGGGGCTCACGGCCGGCGAGCATCTTCGCAAACTTGTCAGGCAGCCTCTGCAGCGAGGGTCAAGCAGTGGTTAATTGTGGCAATTAAGCACTAGACAGCAGAGTGATGATAAAGAAATGAGTGATGATAAACATACCTGTCTACTGCAAGATTTCTCAATTACGATCTCAAAGAACTCAAAACCTTCCAAGCCAGCCATCTCACTTATCTGAAAAGCAGCACTGTAAATTAAACAAGCACATCAACATCAATAGCATAGTAAACTAACACTAAAACAAGCACATCAACATCAACATCAACAGCAACATCATCAGGTGACCACCAACAGCAACAACACTAAAATCTACTATAAATTGACCAGAACACAGCAATATAAATTGACCAGAACCATATCTACTATAAATTGACCAGAACCATATCTATTATAAATTGACCAATAGTGTACAACAAAACAACAGTTTCAATATTACAATAGAAAGAAGTCTCAGGTTTATCAAGCACAGCAAAACAACAGTGTGACTGAAGAAAATTATAGCAGGAAATACTTCATGCATCATCAATAGATTATGATCATTTGAGCTAGCATGATCACATTACATGATGCACACATATGCAAACTTCTATGAATATAACATCAAAACAGAAAAAACAAGAGACCAAGAAAATCTTAGCAGTGCAAACACCTAGATAGAATTGTATTTGTACACATCAGAACATAAGCACCAACATAGCAGTGCTTAGCATGATCACATTGTATTTGTACACCTACATAGCAGTGCTTAGCCACTCGGGTAAAACATTACAAAAAGAAAAACAAATTAGAACACACTAGTGTCTCACTGCCTCAATATAATCCTCTTGCCAGTTGCTTCAATGCAACAACACATCCATTTGTTTGTGATGCCTCCAGTTTCTCAAGATAAAACTAGCAGCATCCAACATGCTTTGGCATTCATCTCTTGATCATCAAAATAAACCATACATAATTCCACAAAAAAATTCAGAGACCATAGCCCATGATTCTAGGCAAAAGAAACAACAATGTGTACAGAGACAAGCTTCTTTTTCACTTAATATTCAGAATATGCCAGATACACCCAAGGACAAACATGCATTACAACTTATCTTAAGAGAATTAACTACTGTACAAATGCAGTTCATATGTACAAATGGACAATGAAGCCCTGCTATGACGACAACACTGGATGATGAAGGACCTGAACAACACTGGTTAAAGCAAGCCATAGTAATAACTCACCTCCAATGCTATATTAGCTGGAAAGGAGCATCTATCTATTAAAGAACATATGTGAGGAAACATAATCCAATCCCTAATAATCCAACCCTAATCTAATCTAATGCAGTCCCAATCAAACCCTAACCAAATCAAACCCTAATCTAATCCAATCCCTATCTAATCTAATCCAATCTAGGCGACGGCAAGAACCCTAATCTAACTAGTAGCAGAAAACTAATCCAACCAGGAAGGAGAGAGAGAGAGGAAGGATGCATACCTCGAGAGAGAGAGAGGGGAAGGAGTCGGCAAAGGTGGGAGAGGAAGGAGCCGGCGGTGGGAGAGGAAGGAGCCGGCAGCGGTGGGCGACGCCGCCGATGGAGAGGAGGAGCGGGTCGAGTGGTGAGGAGAAGTGGGGAAAAGAGAGGGAGCGGGTCCACTTATCAGCGAGTTCGGTGTTTGCTACGTGACTGATTTGATATATTAAAAAGGGTGGGCATAGATTACAAAACCAACAGCCTCTTCCTAGCCCAGTGGTTGAAACACAGTGAAATAAGCGCACGGTCGTGGGTTCGAGCCCCCGCACGCGCATATTTTTTGGCCACACGCATATTTTTGGTAGCTTGGGTACAATAGAAAAATGGCCCACTTGTCAGCGAGTGGGTCGAGTGGCCCACTTGTCAGTGAGGTGTGTGCTTCATACTTGACTAGTTTGATATATTCAAAAAGGTTGGCACAGAGTGGAAGACTAATGGCCTCGTCCTAGCCCAGTGGTAGAAACATAGTGAAACAAGCGCACGGTCGTGGGTTCGAGTCCCCGCTGGCGCATATTTTTTTGCTCACAATGAAATGGGTTCAGTTGAAGCAAAATTCAGTTAAAATAGCATCTTCAGTTCTGACCAAAATTCTGTTAAAATAGCATCTACAAGACAACATTCTGACCAAAACAATTACAAGATGATCACAACAACTACTAAATGATCACAACAACTACAAGACAACATTCTGACCAAAACTTGAACTAAAGATGTTCAAAAAATCTTCTGTATGATCATTTTGCAATCTTTTGCATTACAAGACAACATTTTGACAACAAGCATAACAACTACAATAACATCTCAATTCAGGTCAAAACAGCAAGCATAACATCTCAATTTTGCTGCTGGAATCTTAAAGCACTGTGAATCAGGATAACTACATCACTATTGCTACAACCATCAGGATCATCATTTTGCTACAACCATTAGGATCATCATCTTGCTACAACCATCAGGATCATCATTTTGCTCCTAGAATCTTCAAGGATTTTTCTACCTGGAGAGAAGATTGATCACATCAGGTCACCAGTCCCATAGATACCAAAACAAAGAACATTAAGTAATAGTATTTACCTTTGCCAGTCCATTCGCTACTCATCGTCGTCGATACGAAAACAAGGAACTCTATGCCCACTCCTATTTTCCTCATCATCACTACAATATTGCAGCATAGTATGATCAGTCCGGTTTTCCTCATCCTCGCTTGCATGTCCATCCTCTACCACCTTTCTTCTTTTCTTGATGCCTTCAACTGTTGCAGCACCAACGATCACACGTTCCCGGTCCCTTCGCACTCTGCTTTGCACCGGAACTTCCATAGAGTCATCATCAGCTTGCAACGGAACTTCCGTAGAGTCATCATCTTGGTATGTTAGTCCACCATCACCGGGGCCCTTTTCCACTTCAGTTTCAGTCACACTCCACAAGTGTCTGTGCTGAAAGTTTTGCACAACTCGCCATTTTCCGTGCAAAAGAGTGTCTGGCAGATAAAACACCATTGTTGCTTGTGTTGTTAGAATAAAGGGATCACTCTTATACCAGCACCTTGCAGTGTTGATGCTTTTGAAGTGGCCATCATATTTGACAAAAGAGTCTCTCCTCTTCTTGCTACCAAGCTCAAACCAGTCACAGCGAAATAAGACAACCGAGCGATGGATGCCTCCACTAGAGTTGTACTGCAACTCTACGATGCTTCTCAACTGACCATAGAAGTCAATGATCTCACCATCATGTGACCCCTCAGTGACGATTCCACTATTCTGTGTCTTCCTTTTTTCCTCGCGGTCAACGGTGTGGTACCGGACACCGTCAGCAATGCATGCTGAATACACTCTCACTCGCTTATCCGGTAAGCATGCCAAAGCAAATAGATCATCACTGACCTTCTTCTCCTCATGCAACTTTCCAATCTGCACAAATAAACCATTTAGCAAACAATGGTATTTAACAATGGGTGAATAACACAGAAAACATAAAACATGTGGCTAAAGATCTCACATGATTCTTAAACCACTTAGCAAACACCTTGGCAACCCTTTTATCAACATTGATATTGCTTTCTTCCTGATTTAACTCTTCCTTGCATTTCCTGCAATGCCAACAAAACATGTGAATTAAAACATTAGGCTGGTGCCAACCCAAGCAATAATATATATATATATATATATATATAATGAGTGCACAAGATATAACGTACTCGATATATGGTAGAACCTCGGCGCAATTGCTGAGCACAAACAAAACCATCTTGTCATACTCATCACCAGCCTCCAAGTATTGTGAGGCTCCAAGAAAGTTCACACCATGGTTGAAAATAGAGACATCACCACTTTGCGAATCAGACCGCTCTCTATTTCTGCCCAGCCGGTTCCATCTTGTTTCCACATCACCAAAGTATCTAGAGCAAAAAGTCAAGCACTCGTCAACGACATATGCTTCAGCAATAGAACCTTCAGGTCTTGCCGTGTTTTGCACATAACGCTTACAAGTAAGCAGCCTTCTTTCGATTGGGTACATCCAACCGTATTGCACAGGGCCTCTAAGCATTGCCTCTTTGGGTAAGTGCACCGCCAAATGGACCATCACGGTGAAGAAAGCTGGAGGGAAAATCTTCTCGAGCTTGCAAAGAATAATTGGGATTTCTTTTTCAAGTCTTTCCAGGACAGTTAACTTGAGGGTTTTGTGGCACAGTTCTCTAAAGAAATTTCCCAGCTCAGCAACCGCTACATATATATCCTTATGCATGATTCCTCGGAGGCCCGCCGGTAAAATCCTTTGGAGGAGGATGTGACAATCATGGGTTTTCAGTACTGAAAGCTTGAATCCATCAGAAGTAACACACTTTGCTAGGTTAGCAGCATAACCATCTGGAAATTTCACCGCTCTTAGGAATTCACAGAATGCAAGCTTTTGTTCTTTATTCATTGTATACCATGCTCGTGGAATTTCAAATGAATCTTCATCTTCATTGTGCTGTAGATGCAAATCTTCTCTTATGCCCATGTCCTCCAAATCAAACCTAGAACTAACCGTGTCCTTTGTCTTCCCTTCAATGTTCAGAAACGTCCCTAGCAGATTCTCGCATATGTTTTTCTCAATGTGCATTACATCGAGATTATGCCTTAATTTCAGATCAGCCCAGTATGGCAGGTCCCACAAACAAGACCTCCGGTCCCAACATTGACCTTCCTCACGCTTTCTTTTCTTCGCCAGCTTTCCTGGTCTCACATCTTTCACCTTTTCAAGTTGCTGCTCCAGCTCTTCTTTAGTGAATTCAGCTGGCTTGTCACGGGTTTCATTCTCACCATTAAAATCTTTGCTTCTTCGCCAGCGATGGTTTCGGGGAAGAAAGCGGCGGTGCCCAATATAGCAGATCTTGCTCCTTATTCTCTTTGAGCAAGGGTCTTTGTCACAATGGACACAAGCCTGATAACCCGCTGTGATCCTCCCAGACAGAGTGTGCAGAGCCGGGAAATCATGGATGGACCATATGATCGCAGCACGTAGATTGAACTTTTCTTCCGGACTCAAGGCATCGTATGTAGGTACACCAGTCCAGAGCTGGAGCAGTTCTTCTACGAGGGGCTCCATAAAGACATCAAAATCCTTTCCTGGAGAATCTGGACCCGGGATAAGCAATGACATCATGAAGTTGGACTGATCCATGCATGCCCATGGTGGCAGGTTGTACGGCACCACAAAAACTGGCCACATGCTATAAGACGTGCTCATGTTCCCAAACGGATTAAACCCATCTGTGGCAATGCCAAGTTTTATGTTCCTTGGATCTGCAGCAAAATCTAAATGTATACGGTCAAACTCTTTCCATGCCTCTCCATCCGCTGGATGGCTCAGCTCATTGTCCACAGGTTGCCGCTTCAGCTTGTGCCACTGTACCTCACGCGATGATTTCTTCGAGATGAACATCCGCTGCAGCCTTGGTATCAAGGGAAAGTGCCTCAGTACCTTCTCCGGTATTGACTTCTTCCCATCAGCATCTTTCCACCTAGATGCATTGCATTTTGGACAGTTGTCATGCTTTGCTAAATCCTTCCGAAACAAGACACAGTTATTTGGGCACACATGTATTGACACATAACCTAACCCCAGCCTGCGGATTATGCTCAATGCTTCATCATAAGATCTGGGAACACAACTATTAGGGAATTGCAAGCTCAAAAGACGGAGTATTGCGTTGAATGCGGCATTGCTAATCCGGTAGAAAGACTTGATGTGGAGTAACTTCACGGTGAAGGTAAATCTTGAAAATTTACCCCCTTCATGAGCTGCGCGCTTCGCCTCCTCTAACACCTCAGCAAACAACGATTTCTGTCCATCAGCACGATCTTCAGCATCGTACAAATCCTTCAATAGGTCAGGAATCCTATCATCTTCATGCCCATCCTCTTCCTCCAAAACAGCATTATCTCGCAAAACCTTTTCCATGAAATCAATGCCAGCATCACCACCACCCATCATATGAGGGGCCTCTGTATCAGCTTCAAAATGTTGAGGTTGTCTGTCTAAAGGTTCTCCATGATATATCCATCTATCATATGTGTTGGACATCCCATTAAGAAGCAGATGATCTTGTACTCTTCCTTGAGCCATTCTTGGACGGTTGAGGCATTCACAACATGGGCAAAGAATGTGAGCATCGTTGGCAAAATTTGCCCGAACAAATGCCATGAAATCATCAACTCCTTTCATATGTTCTTTCGAAAACTTTCTAACTCCTTCTCTAATCCAGCTTCTGTCCATCTGCCAAAGACAACAAATTGTTGCAACTTAGCAAATCAATCTAAGTGCATCAACATTAATTAATGAAAATGGATGGAAGTAATGGAAGCTAAAATTCCAGAAAATTTTATATGATAATTGCCTAACCACAAGGCCTGAAGAATTCTTAACAAACAAGCTGAACAATTCCTAACAGCACATCAAGAAAATTCATCTATGCATTATCTACCAAACAAGCAAGCTATCTCCTAACTACTAACAGTGCATCAACAAAATTCATCTATGCTAAAGAACATCTGACTGAAATCCATCTCCCACTGCTCGGGTGAAAAGAGAGGAGAGGGGGGAAGAGGTGAGGGGTGCATACCGGGAGGTGTGCTTGCGGCAGCGGCGAGTCCCCCATGCTCGGCGAGCCCCCACCACCGTCGGTCGCCTACGCTCCTACTGGCCCCCGCCTCCACGCCCTGCCTCGCCTCCGCCCCCTGTCGGCCCCCGCCCCCGACCCGCCTCCTGCTGCCGGCCCCGCCCCCGCCTCCACCCCCTGCTGGTTGCTTCCGCCGCGAGGCTGTGGGCGAGGTCACCTGCGGCGAGGCCGTGGGCGAGGTCACCTGGTTGCTTCCGCCGCCGCCCGCCGCCACCTGGTCGGAATACCTAGAAAAACGCTAAGTGTTGCTCTGTTCGATGCCACCCGCCGCCACCTGGTCAGAAGGTCCCACTTGTCACTGATACATGAGAGTCGTGGTTTTATATACTATATGGAAAACTACCCACACATTAGCAACAATCTCTCTCTAGCCCAGCGGTAACGAACGAGCGAACCCAGCGCGAGGTCGTGGGTTCGAGTCCCCGCTAGCGCATATTTTTTAGGGAATTAAACGCTCGCTCACCCACCTGTCAAATGGGTCCCGCCTATCAGTGTTGCAAATCGTTGCTCTGTTCGATGCCACCTGGTCGGAAGGTCCCACTTGTCAATGATACGAGAGAGCCGTAGTTCTATATAATGTATAGATAAACTCCCAGATGTGAGCAACTGTCCCTCTCTAGCCCAACGGTAGCATGCGAGCAAACCAAGCGCGAGGTCGTGGGTTCGAGTCCCGCCTAGTGCATCTTTTTTGGGCGAATTAAGCGCTCGGCCCCACGTGTCAAATGGGTCCCGCCTGTTAGTGTGTGCCCCGTCTGTCTGTTGAATATTAAAACTCAAGCAAAAATGACACCTAGACAGTGACACATAAGCGAGGTTGCTGAGGTGGCTGCCTAATCATCCTAATTCATTCAAACTCAAGTGTAGTGACCATTTTATATTGGTCGTTATCAGCTAGGCATGAGGCAGTGGACAGTGCTACTAGCTTTACGACCATTTCCTCTAATAAAATTATGACCTTTCTGACCAAAATGGTCGTTATGGTTTAGGGTTTAGAGCCCCCCAGACAGCTTTTGATCAATTGGTTTAAAATGGTCATAAATTTATGACCAATTCTTCGAGGGTCACTGACAGAAGCTCATAAGTTGACATATTTCTTGTAGTGTTAATTCCTGACATGTTATTTTCACCAAGTCTGTGATGCTGATATCTTTTGCCCTTTTGCCATGCTTGTTTGAACCTGCTATTGTGTGATTTAGCCGTGGCTCAGTGTTCATCTTTTGTCAAGCATCTTGAGTAGATCACTGCCATGTGCTTTGTTGTTATGGTAGAGTGCAGTAGCTTAGTTTCTTGTTGTATTTTAGATGGCATCGTTCTGTTAATCGCAAATTTGTGCCATTATTGTTTTGCTTGCCATTTGCAAACTGTGCATCCGTTTCCGGCGATCTTTATATCGATTTTGACCGAAATCAACTCATCTTACTAGCGGCACACTTGGTTTGCCAAGTTGAGGCCTGTTTCAATCTTTTCCTTCCGGAGCACGCATATGCATTGCATTTCACATCCCGCATATCATGCCATGTTTTGCATAATGTTGCTTGCGCATTGCACCATGATTGATTGTTGTTTTACTTTGCTTGTGTTCTTGCTTTGGGTAGAGCCGGGAGACGAGTTCTTAATCGAGGAACCCGTTGAGTACGCTTACGAGGATCAAGCTTTCGTCTTCTCGGAGAACTTTGCACGCAAGATGACCATACCCTCGAAATCACTTCTATCTTTTCTTGCTAGTTGCTCGCTCTATTGCTATGCCTATGATGCGATACCTATCACTTGCTATATCATGCCTCCCATATTGCCATGTCAAGCCTCTAACCCACCTTTCCTAGCAAACCGTTGTTTGGCTATGTTACCGCTTTGCTCAGCCCCTCTTATAGCATTGTTAGTTGCAGGTGAAGATGAAGTTCGTTCCATGTTGGAACATGGATTTTGTTGGGATATCACAATATCTCTTATTTTAATTAATGCATCTATACACTTGGTAAAGGGTGGAAGGCTCGGCCTTATGCCTGGTGTTTTGTTCCACTCTTGCCGCCCTAGTTTCCGTCATAGCGGTGTTATGTTCCTTGATTTTGCGTTCCTTACGCGGTTGGATGTTATGGGAACCCCTTGACAGTTCGCCTTGAATAAAACTCCTCCAGCAAGGCCCAAGCCAGTGCTTCTCTAAGTGTTGGTCCGAACTAAGTAGACTGCGGGGCCACCTTGGGGAAACTTGAGGGTTGGTTTTACTCGTAGGATATCTCATCCGGTGTTGCCCTGAAAACGAGATATGTGCAGCTCCTATCAGGATGTCGGCGCATCGGGCGGCTTTGCTGGTCTTGTTTTACCATTGTCGAAATGTCTTGTGACCGGGATTCCGAGTCTGGTCGGGTCTTCCTGGGAGAAGGAATTTCCTTCGTTGACCGTGAGAGCTTGTGATGGGCTAAGTTGGGACACCCCTGCAGGGTTTTGAACTTTCGAAAGTTGTGCCCGCGGTTATGGGCAGATAGGAATTTGTTAATGTCCGGTTGTAGAGAACTTGAAACTTGACCTAATTAAAATGCATCAACCGCGTGCGTAGCCGTGATGGTCTCTTCTCGGCGAAGTCCGGGAAGTGAACACGGTTCTTGTGTTATGCTTGAACGTAAATAGTTTCAGGATCACTTCTTGATCACTTCTAGTTCACGACCGTGCTTTGCTTCTCTGCTCGCCCTCGTTTGCGTATGTTATCCACCATATATGCTAGTGCTTGTTGCAGCTCCACCTCACTACCCTTTCCTACCCATAAGCTTAAATAGTCTTGATCTCGCGGTTGTGAGATTGCTGAGTCCCCGTGACTCACAGATACTTCCAAATAGTTGCAGGTGCCGATGATACCAGTGCAGGTGACGCAATCGAGCTCAAGGAGCAGCTCGATGAACATCGTGTGCGTTGTGTTTGCTTCGTTTCCGTTTGATCAGTAGTGGAGCCCAGTTGGGGCGATCGGGGATCTAGCATTAGGGGTGGTCTTCTTTTATTTTGGTTCCGTAGTCGGACCTTTTTTGTATTCTGGATGATGTAATGCTATATTTATGTATTGTGTGAAGTGGCGATTGTAAGCCAACTCTTTATCCCTTTCTTATTCAATACATGGGATGTGTAAAGATTACCCCTCTTGCGACATGCCTACAATGTGGTTATGCCTCTAAGTCATGCTCCGACACATGGGAGATATAGCTGCATCGTGGATGTTACAAGAAACCCCCAGCCCCGGTGGTCCGACCATGGACATGGACCCGCTGCTCCCCACCACCGCGCGGCTGCCCCTCCACCCGTTGCCGGAACACACGCCGGTTTCCAATTTCGATGCGCCACCCTCATCGCGCTGTCCGTCCCCGGCATCCTCCTACAAGGACAACCTCATCTTCTGGCCTCACCCCAATCGACGCCACCCTCGCCTCCTCCCCCGCACCACTACCATCGTGACTTCAATCCAAATCAGAGGCACATGAGCAGGAGGAATCTGGCCAGCGGCGGCAGATAGACGGAGAAGTAGATCGGCGGCGGCGGCACCCTACCCATACACATCGAACGAGCCCGTGCTCGTGTGTGCTGCCCACTAGTGTTTCCTTTTTTCTCAGATTGGACATTTTAAAAAGGACTGCGGGTTGAGCCAGCGCCAACATACAACCGCTCACCTGGATTTTCTCTCGACAATCAACAATCAACAATGAATTTAGCAACCAACATGAATCAAGTCCCTGATGGCGAGTTCAGCAGCACATATAACAACTAACAAGAATTACTCAACAATCAAGAACCATCAAACAAATTCAGCAGCACATACAGATGCTTGACCCACGTCCCTCCTGCTTGCGACTCCATTGCGAGTGGTGAATCATGAAAAAAAAAGAAAATTTTGCATCACGGAGCAGAGTGTAAGGGAAGGAAGGATGGGGGGTATGAGGAGTTACCATCCCCTGTCACGGGAGAGGAAGCTGCGTTCTTGTAGGTGCTGAATATGGCGCCGAGGAAGACGGGCACGAGCAGAGGTGTGGAGGAAGACGAGCAGGAGCGTCCGCTAGGGTTCGGAGTCGCCGTCGTCACTGACAAGTGCGAGGAGCTCGTGGTGGAGCCAGTGACCCGGCTGCGGCGGGAACGCCATGGCCGGCATGCCTTCTCCCTTCTCAACGCTTGCGTCTGTGCGCTCGCACCGTCGTGGCCATGGATCCGCGGATCTCGTCGCCATGGTCGCTGCGAGGAGGTCGAGCTGGAACCCCACGGGCTTGGTCTGGATCCACCCGTGTCAGGCGCACCATGACCTCCCTTCTCGATATGAGGGAAGGGAAGGGAAGGGAGAGGAGGGGAGGTTGCCGGTGCGGAGAGGGCGGAGGCCGGCTGTGGGGTCGCGGAGTCACCTGATGCAGCCGGGGTCGAGGGGGATTTTGAGCATGCTCGCCTAAAGACAGAGGAGACAGGAAGTTGCGTCCATCTGGATCCTGTGAACGAGCGATTCCTCTTTTTTACCGTACAATAATAAGAACCACGTCGGACGGACTGACGAACATGCTATTAGTACCACCTTGTTTATATTACGGTTTTGTCTATAGAAATTGTAAAAGCGTATTATGACATGAGAAGAAAGCGTATTGTGACGGTGAACCCGACAAAGTCAATCTGTGCTTTATTATTTGGGAAAGATATAGATAGATGACCTAGTTTTAAATAAAAAGACACACAAAACACTACTTAGATAGATTTGATAACTATTAAGGAAAATAATGGATAGACAGCTGGACACAAAAAGGCTATTATTCTTTTTAAAATACATTGAAAATTATAGTAGCCTTCGCCTTTTTCAAATGTACGGTAAAACATGCACCACTTCCCCTTTATGGCATGACCCTTTTCGGTGAGTTGATTATGTTTTTGTTGCAGCGGAACATTGCAGCAGGTCTTCGTTGTCTTAGGTTTTGATTGCATTCTTCAGTTTTTTTCCCAATACGCTTTTCCTTTTCTATTTTCCTAAGTTCTGTAGTTTAGTAGATCATCGCTTTTGTCTTTTCCTTTGTGTTTTCGTTGATTTTTATGTTTTTTCTATGAAATATACGATAAAAAATTAAATACACATTATTTCCTTTTCAAAAATAGACTGGATATTTTACAATACAATGATTTAAATGCATGATGAACATGTATAATATATATGTATATTTCTAAATACATGATGAAAATAATTAAAATATTTTTATTTTTATAATATATTTTCCATAACTTTAATTTATTTTAAATATTTATTTTTCTATAAGTCTATTCATAATTATTTAAGCATTTAGTTAATACATATATTATTATCCAAGAAAATTTAAATCGGACATTCAGTCGCAAGGATAGATGGGGTGTTTCCCCCTCTGTATAAATCCAAAGGCCTCATAGGTCTCAGAATCCGACGACTTTTAATGGAGAATCCTATTTTTTCGCGAATACGCAAAACTTGCGTATCTTTCATTGATAGGTAGAAGAGTTTTTAGTACAAGAACAGGTAGGGACGGAGAACTAGGTCTGGGTGTACGCAGAGAACGGCGTCAGGACCTAGCCTGAGCATGGAGAAACTAGGGGATGCTCAGCCCCAAGGAAAATCAGCCCCGCCTACAGTATGATGAGTGCTAAACCCTTGGCTCCAGCCGTGGCCCATGAGCGAGCCTCATCTTGGATGTCATGGAGCAGCTTGGATGTAGATGGTGCGGCGCCTCAAAGACGCAAGAGTTGCGATGTTTCCAGATGGACCAGGCAACCAGCAAGATAAGCGAAGAGAGTCCTTTCCGGTGCGCCGCTGGCGTGGCCAGAGTCGTAGCGCGCCACCACTCAAGGAAGAGGTTGGAGGGGGCGGGCGCGAGAGCAGATGGGTAGCACCTGTTGGGTTTCGTAGTAATTTCAAAAAATTTCCTACGCACACGCAAGATCATGTGATGCATAGCAACGAGAGGGGAGAGTGTTGTCTACGTACCCACGCAGACCGACTGCGGAAGTGTTGACACAACATAGAGGAAGTAGTCGTACATCTTCACGATCCAACCGATCAAGTACCGAAACTACGGCACCTCCGAGTTCGAGCACACATTCAGCTCGATGACGATCCCCGGACTCCGATCCAGCAAAGTGTCGGGGAAGAGTTCCGTCAGCACGACGGCGTAGTGACGATCTTGATGCACTACAGCAACAGGGCTTCGCCTAAACTCCGCTACAGTATTATCGAGGAATATGGTGGCAGGGGGCACCGCACACGGCTAAGGAATAGATCACGTGGATCAATTTGTGTGTTTAGAGGTGCCCCCTGCCTCCGTATATAAAGGAGCCAAGGGGGAGGGGTGTGTCCAGCCCTATGGAGGCGCAGGATGAGTCCTACTCCTACCGGGAGTAGGACTCCCCCCCCCCCAATCCTATTCCAAATAGGATTCCCAAGGGGGAAAGAGAGAGAGGGGTGGCCGGCTACCTCTCCTAGTCCTAGTGGGACTAGGGGAGGGGGGAGGCGCGCAGCCCACCATGGGAAGCCCCTTTCACCTTTCCACTAAAGCCCAATAAGGCACATATGGCTGCCGGGGGGTTCCGGTAACCTCCCGGTACTCCGGTAAAATCCCGATTTCACCCGGAACACTTCCGATATCCAAACATAGGCTTCCAATATATCAATCTTTATGTCTCGACCATTTCGAGACTCCTCGTCATGTCCGTGATCACATCCGGGACTCCGAACAACCTTCGGTACATCAAAATGCATAAACTCATAATATAACTGTCATCGTAACCTTAAGCGTGCGGACCCTATGGGTTCGAGAACAATGTAGACATGACCGATACACGTCTCCGGTCAATAACCAATAGCGGGACCTGGATGCCCATATTGGCTCCTACATATTCTACGAAGATCTTTATCGGTCAGACCGCATAACAACATACGTTGTTCCCTTTGTCATCGGTATGTTACTTGCCCGAGATTCGATCGTCGGTATCCAATACCTAGTTCAATCACGTTACCGGCAAGTCTCTTTACTCATTCCGTAATACATCATCCCGCAACTAACTCATTAGTTGCAATGCTTGCAAGGCTTAAGTGATGTGCATTACCGAGAGGGCCCAGAGATACCTCTCCGACAATCGGAGTGACAAATCCTAATCTCGAAATACGCCAACCCAACATGTACCTTTGGAGACACCTGTAGTACTCCTTTATAATCACCCAGTTACGTTGTGACGTTTGGTAGTACCCAAAGTGTTCCTCCGGTAAACGGGAGTTGCATAATCTCATAGTTATAGGAACATGTATAAGTCATGAAGAAAGCAATAGCAACATACTAAACGATCGGGTGCTAAGCTAATGGAATGGGTCATGTCAATCAGATCATTCAACTAATGATGTGACCTCGTTAATCAAATAACAACACTTTGTTCATGGTTAGGAAACATAACCATCTTTGATTAACGAGCTAGTCAAGTAGAGGCATACTAGTGACACTCTGTTTGTCTATGTATTCACACATGTATTATGTTTCCGATTAATACAATTCTAGCATGAATAATAAACATTTATCATGATATAAGGAAATAAATAATAACTTTATTATTGCCTCTAGGGCATATTTCCTTCAGCCTCCCACTTGCACTAGAGTCAATAATCTAGATTACACAGTAATGATTCTAACACCCATGGAGCCTTGGTGCTGATCATGTTTTGCTCGTGGAAGAGGCTTAGTCAACGGGTCTGCAACATTCAGATCCGTATGTATCTTGCAAATCTCTATGTCTCCCACCTGGACTAGATCCCGGATGGAATTGAAGCGTCTCTTGATGTGCTTGGTTCTCTTGTGAAATCTGGATTCCTTTGCCAAGGCAATTGCACCAGTATTGTATCAAAAGATTTTCATTGGAATCGACGCACTAGGTATGACACCTATATCGGATATGAACTCCTTCATCCAGACTCCTTCATTTGCCGCTTCCGAAGCAGCTATGTATTCCGCTTCACATGTAGATCCCGCTACGACACTTTGTTTAGAACTGCACCAACTGACAGCTCCACCGTTTAATGTAAACACGTATCCAGTTTGCGATTTAGAATCGTCCGGATCAGTGTCAAAGCTTGCATCAACGTAACCATTTACGATGAGCTCTTTGTCACCTCCATATACGAGAAGCATATCCTTAGTCCTTTTCAGGTATTTCAGGATGTTCTTGACCGCTGTCCAGTGATCCACTCCTGGATTACTTTGGTACCTCCCTGCTAGACTTATAGCAAGGCACACATCGGGTCTGGTACACAGCATTGCATACATGATAGATCCTATGGCTGAAGCATAGGGAACATCTCTCATATTCTTTCTATCTTCTGCAGTGGTCGGGCATTGAGTCTTACTCAATTTCACACCTTGTAACACAGGCAAGAATCCTTTCTTTGCTTGATCCATTTTGAACTTCTTCAAAATTTTGTCAAGGTATGTTGTTTGTGAAAGTCCAATTAAGCGTCTTGATCTATCTCTATAGATCTTAATGCCTAATATGTAAGCAGCTTCACCGAGGTATTTCATTGAAAAACTCTTGTTCAAGTATCCCTTTATGCTATCCAGAAATTCTATATCATTTCCAATTAGTAATATGTCATCCACATATAATATTAGAAATGCTACAGAGCTCCCACTCACTTTCTTGTAAATACAGGCTTCTCCGAAAGTCTGTATAAAACCAAATGCTTGGATCACACTATCAAAACGTTTATTCCAACTCCAAGAGGCTTGCACCAGTCCATAAATGGATCGCTGGAGCTTGCACACTTTGTTAGCTCCCTTTGGATCGACAAAACCTTCTGGTTGCATCATATACAACTCTTCTTCCAGAAATCCATTCAGGAATGCAGTTTTGACATCCATCTGCCAAATTTCATAATCATAAAATGCGGCAATTGCTAACATGTTTCGGACAGACTTAAGCATCGCTACGGGTGAGAAGGTCTCATTGTAGTCAACCCCTTGAACTTGTCGAAAACCTTTTGCGACAAGTCGAGCTTTGTAGACAGTAACATTACCATCAGCGTCAGTCTTCTTCTTGAAGATCCATTTATTCTCAATTGCTTGCCGATCATCGGGCAAGTCAACCAAAGTCCATACTTTGTTCTCATACATGGATCCCATCTCAGATTTCATGGCTTCAAGCCACTTTGCGGAATCTGGGCTCACCATCGCTTCTTCATAGTTCATAGGTTCATCATGATCTAGTAGCATGACTTCCAGAACAGGATTACTGTACCACTCGGGCGCGGATCTTACTCTGGTTGATCTACGAGGTTCAGTAGTATCTTGATCTGAAGTTTCATGATCATCATCATTAGCTTCCTCACTTATTGGTGTAGGTGTCACAGAAATAGTTTTCTGTGATGTACTACTTTCCAATAAAGGAGCAGGTACAGTTACCTCGTCAAGTTCTACTTTCCTCCCACTCACTTCTTTCGAGAGAAACTCCTTCTCTAAAAAGGATCCATTCTTAGCAACGAATGTCTTGCCTTCGGATCTGTGATAGAAGGTGTACCCAACAGTCTCCTTTGGGTATCCTATGAAGACACATTTCTCCGATTTGGGTTCGAGCTTATTAGGTTGAAGCTTTTTCACATAAGCATCGCAGCCCCAAACTTTAAGAAACGACAACTTTGGTTTCTTGCCAAACCACAGTTCATAAGGCGTCGTCTCAACGGATTTTGATGGTGCCCTATTTAACGTGAATGCGGCCGTCTCTAGAGCATAACCCCAAAACGATAGCGGTAAATCAGTAAGAGACAACATAGATCGCACCATATCTAGTAAAGTACGATTACAACGTTCGGACACACCATTACGCTGTGGTGTTCTGGGTGGCGTGAGTTGCGAAACTATTCCACAATTTTTCAAATGTACACCAAACTCGTAACTCAAATATTCTCCTCCACGATCAGATCGTAGAAACTTTATTTTCTTGTTACGATGATTTTCAACTTCACTCTGAAATTCTTTGAACTTTTCAAATGTTTCAGACTTATGTTTCATTAAGTAGATATACCCATATCTACTTAAGTCATCTGTGAAGGTGAGAAAATAACGATATCCGCCACGAGCCTCAATATTCATCGGACCACATACATCGGTATGTATGATCTCCAACAAATCTGTTGCTCTCTCCATAGTACCGGAGAACGGTGTTTTAGTCATCTTGCCCATGAGGCACGGTTCGCAAGTACCAAGTGATTCATAATCAAGTGGTTCCAAAAGTCCATCAGTATGGAGTTTCTTCATGCACTTTACACCGATATGACCTAAATGACAGTGCCACAAATAAGTTGCACTTTCATTATCAACTCTGCATCTTTTGGCTTCAACATTATGAATATGTGTATTACTACTATCGAGATTCATCAAAAATAGACCACTCTTCAAAGGTGCATGACCATAAAAGATATTACTCATATAAATAGAGCAACCATTATTCTCTGATTTAAATGAATAACCGTCTCGCATTAAACAAGATCCAGATATAATGTTCATGCTCAACGCTGGCACCAAATAACAATTATTTAGGTCTAATATTAATCCCGAAGGCAGATGTAGAGGTAGCGTGCCGACCGCGATCACATCGACTTTGGAACCGTTTCCCACGCGCATCGTCACCTCGTCCTTTGCCAGTACCCGCTTATTCTGTAGTCCCTGTTTCGAGTTGCAAATATTAGCAACAGAACGAGTATCAAATACCCAGGTGCTACTGCAAGCTCTAGTAAGGTACACATCAATAACATGTATATCACATATACCTTTGTTCACCTTGCCATCCTTCTTATCTGCCAAATACTTGGGGCAGTTCCGCTTCCAGTGACCAGTCTGCTTGCAGTAGAAGCACTCAGTTTCAGGCTTAGGTCCAGACTTGGGTTTCTTCTCCTGAGCAGCAACTTGCTTGCTGTTCTTCTTGAAGTTCCCCTTCTTCTTCCCTTTGCCCTTTTTCTTGAAACTAGTGGTTTTGTTAACCATCAACACTTGATGCTCCTTCTTGATTTCTACCTCCGCAGCTTTCAGCATTGCGAAGAGCTCGGGAATAGTCTTGTTCATCCCTTGCATATTATAGTTCATCACGAAGCTCTTGTAGCTTGGTGGCAGTGATTGGAGAATTCTGTCAATGATGCAATCATCCGGAAGATTAACTCCCAATTGAATCAAGTGATTATTATACCCAGACATTTTGAGTATATGCTCACTGACAGAACTGTTCTCCTCCATCTTCCAGCTATAGAACTTATTGGAGACTTCATATCTCTCAATCCGGGCATTTGCTTGAAATATTAACTTCAACTCCTGGAACATCTCATATGCTCCATGATGTTCAAAACGTCGTTGAAGTCCCGATTCTAAGCCGTAAAGCATGGCACACTGAACTATCGAGTAGTCATCAGCTTTGCTCTGCCAGACGTTCATAACATCTGGTGTTGCTCCAGCAGCAGGCCTGGCACCCAGCGGTGCTTCCAGGACGTAATTCTTCTGAGCAGCAATGAGGATAATCCTCAAGTTATGGACCCAATCCGTATAATTTCTACCATCATCTTTCAACTTTGCTTTCTCAAGGAATGCATTAAAATTCAACGGAACAACAGCACGAGCCATCTATCTACAATCAACATAAACAAGCAAGATACTATCAGGGACTAAGTTCATGATAAATTTAAGTTCAATTAATCATATTACTTAAGAACTCCCACTTAGATAGACATCCCTCTAATCTTCTAAGTGATTACGTGATCCAAATCAACTAAACCATAACCGATCATCACGTGAGATGGAGTAGTTTTCAATGGTGAACATCGTTATGTTGATCATATCTACTATATGATTCACGCTCGACCTTTCGGTCTCCGTGTTCCGAGGCCATATCTGCATATGCTAGGCTCGTCAAGTTTCACCTGAGTATTCTGCGTGTGCAAAAACTGGCTTGCACCCGTTGTAGATGGATGTAGAGCTTATCACACCCGATCATCACGTGGTGTCTGGGCACGACGAACTTTGGCAACGGTGCATACTCAGGGAGAACACTTCTTGATAATTTAGTGAGAGATCATCTTATAATGCTACCGTCAATCAAAGCAAGATAAGATGCATAAAAGATAAACATCACATGCAATCAATATAAGTGATATGATATGGCCATCATCATCTTGTGCCTGTGATCTCCATCTCCGAAGCACCGTCATGATCACCATCGTCACCGGCGCGTCACCTTGATCTCCATCGTAGCATCGTTGTCGTCTCGCCAATCTTATGCTTCCACGACTATCACTACCGTTTAGTAATAAAGTAAAGCATTACATCGCGATTGCATTGCATACAATAAAGCGACAACCATATGGCTCCTGCCAGTTGCCGATAACTCGGTTACAAAACATGATCATCTCATACAATAAAATTCAGCATCATGCCTTGACCATATCACATCACAACATGCCCTACAAAAACAAGTTAGACGTCTTCTACTTTGTTGTTGCAAGTTTTACGTGGCTGCTACGGGCTTAAGCAAGAACCAATCTCACCTGCATCAAAACCACAACGATAGTTTGTCAAATAGACTCCGTTTTAACCTTCGCAAGGACCGGGCGTAGCCACACTTGGTTCAACTAAAGTTGGAGAGACAGTCGCCCGCAAGCCACCTATGTGCAAAGCACGTCGGGGGAACCGGTCTCGCGTAAGCGTACGCGTAATGTCGGTCCGGGTCGTCTTGTCCAACAATGCCGCCGAACCAAAGTATGACATGCTGGTAGGCAGTATGACTTATATCGCCCACAACTCACTTGTGTTCTACTCGTGCATATAACATCAACATAAATAACCTAGGCTCTGATACCACTGTTGGGTTTCGTAGTAATTTAAAAAAAAATCCTACGCACACGCAAGATCATGTGATGCATAGCAACGAGAGGGGGGAGTGTTGTCTACATACCCACACAGACCGACTGCGGAAGCATTGACACAACGTAGAGGAAGTAGTCGTACATCTTCACGATCCAACCGATCAAGTACCGAAACTACGGCACCTCCGAGTTCGAGCACACGTTCAGCTCGATGACGATCCCCGGACTCTGATCCAGCAAAGTGTCGGGGAAGAGTTCCGTCAGCACGATGGCGTGGTGACGATCTTGATGCACTACAGCAGCAGGGCTTCGCCTAAACTCCGCTACAGTATTATCGAGGAATATGGTGGCAGGGGGCACCGCACACGGCTAAGGAATAGATCACGTGGATCAACTTGTGTGTTTAGAGGTGCCCCCTGCCTCCGTATATAAAGGAGCCAAGGGGGAGGGGTGCGGCCAGCCCTATGGAAGCGTAGGAGGAGTCCTACTCCTACCGGGAGTAGGACTCCCCCCCCCCAATCCTATTCCAAATAGGATTCCCAAGGGGGAAAGAGAGAGAGAGGTGGCCGGCTACCTCTCCTAGTCCTAGTGGGACTAGGGGAGGGGGGAGGCGCGCAGCCCACCATGGGCAGCCCCTTTCACCTTTCCACTAAAGCCCAATAAGGCCCATATGGCTCCCGGGGGGTTCCGGTAACCTCCCGGTACTCCGGTAAAATCCCGATTTCACCCGGAACACTTCCGATATCCAAACATAGGCTTCCAATATATCAATCTTTATGTCTCGACCATTTCGAGACTCCTCGTCATGTCCGTGATCACATCCCGGACTCCGAACAACCTTCGGTACATCAAAATGCATAAACTCAAAATATAACTGTCATCGTAACCTTAAGCGTGCGGACCCTACGGGTTCGAGAACAATGTAAACATGACCGAGACACGTCTCCGGTCAATAACCAATAGCAGGACCTGGATGCCCATATTGGCTCCTACATATTCTACGAAGATCTTTATCGGTCAGACCGCATAACAACATACGTTGTTCCCTTTGTCATCGGTATGTTACTTGCCCGAGATTCGATCGTCGGTATCCAATACCTAGTTCAATCTCGTTACCGGCAAGACTCTTTACTCGTTCCGTAATACATCATCCCGCAACTAACTCATTAGTTGCAATGCTTGCAAGGCTTAAGTGATGTGCATTACCAAGAGGGCCCAGAGATACCTCTCCGACAATCGGAGTGACAAATCCTAATCTCGAAATATGCCAACCCAACATGTACCTTTGGAGACACCTGTAGTACTCCTTTATAATCACCCAGTTACATTGTGACGTTTGGTAGTACCCAAAGTGTTCCTCCGGTAAACGGGAGTTGCGTAATCTCATAGTTATAGGAACATGTATAAGTCATGAAGAAAGCAATAGCAACATACTAAACGATCGGGTGCTAAGCTAATGGAATGGGTCATGTCAATCAGATCATTCAACTAATGATGTGACCTTGTTAATCAAATAACAACACTTTGTGCATGGTTACGAAACATAACCATCTTTGATTAACAAGCTAGTCAAGTAGAGGCATACTAGTGACACTCTGTTTGTCTATGTATTCACACATGTATTATGTTTCCGGTTAATACAATTCTAGCATGAATAATAAACATTTATCATGATATAAGGAAATAAATAATAACTTTATTATTGCCTCTAGGGCATATTTCCTTCAGCACCAGCTAAAGCAATCGTGCCAGACTTGTCATGAGAATGCGCATCCCACAAGCAAATGCTGCACAGACTCGACGGCCTGGTCGCAGAGGAGACACGAGGTGTGGTGTGGCAGGCCACGTCGTGCCAGACGAGCAGTGGTCCAGCATCGATCTTGTAGCGCCAACCAGGCGAAGAATTTGATTTGGAGCGGTGCCCAGCTGCGCCAAGTAAGCTCCCAGTGTGGCGCGCGAATTGAACCAGCGAAGAGAGTGGAGTAGTAGGAGGACGCATTGTAGGATCTGTTCGTCGTCCAGCGCCATCGGAGGCGGTCTGGCTGGTCCATGAAGTTGATGGCGATGTGATGAAGGCGACGCCAGAGATCGACGTACTCGGCCATTGCAAGAGGGGTTAAGGCCCCCTGGATGTCCCGAATCCAGGCGCGCTGGTGCAGCCCCTCGACCAGGCTGCGGGTCCTGCAGCGTTGGCGGGGCACCAGCGAGGCGACGACCGGCGCAAGCTCCATGATTGAATGCCCATCCAGCCAACAGTCAGTCCAGAAGCGGCAAGATCTCCCATCGCCAATGCACCAGAAGGTGGAAGCCCGAAAAATCGTACGGGCTCCCGTGTCGTCCGACAGCTAAAGATGCGTCCAAGGGCGTGTGGGGTCGGTGCGCTGCAGCCACAGCCACCGCTTGCGTAGCACCAGCCCGAACCAGTGCAAGTCCATGATCCCGAGGGGCGCCATACTCAAGCGGGCGGCAGACCCGCTGCCAATTGACCAAACAGTGGCCACCATTGGCGTCACGCCGGCCATGCCAGAGAAACTCTCGGATTATGCGATTTATACGCTTGAGGACGGGTTGGCAGATCACCATGGCCATGAGGAGGTGGATCGGCATCGCGAAGAGCACATGCCTGACAAGGGCGAGACGTTCGCCATGAGAGAGTATGGAAGCGCGCCAGGTGGACAGCTTCTTAACCATGCGATCTATCAATGGTTGTAGGGCCAAGGTTGGCACCTTGCGCACTGAGAGCGGCAGCCCCAAGTATGGGATGGGGAAGTGCAAAATGGGGCACGCCAGGACAGCGGAGATGGTCGAGACCTCATCATCCGAGCAGTGGATTGGAGTGGCCGAGCATTTGTCGAAGTTAGTATGGAGCCCGGACGCGTGCCCGAAGACGTGCAGGACAGAGTGCACCGCGGAAAGCTCGGACGCAGAAGGGTGGCAAAAGATTGCGACATCGTCGGTGTAGAGGGAGACGCTGGGCGCTATGTGGCGGGGGGTGAGCCGCCGGAGGATGCCCGCAGCCATGGCGTGGAGCATGAGTGAGTTGAGGACGTCGATCACCATGGTGAAAAGCATGGGGACACCGGGTCTCCTTGGCGCAGTCCCTTTGCGTGGAAGATGGGAGGGCCCGGGCTGCCGTTGATGAGGACGCGGGTGGAGGCAGTAGATAGAAGGATGGAAATCCACTCACACCACCATCTACCGAATCCCAGATGCCGCAAGACCTCGAGCAGGAAGGGCCATGAGACGACGTCAAAAGTTCGGGCAATATCCAGTTTGAGCAGAACGCGGTTGGCCTTGGAACCATGGAGGTGACGAACCGTTTGCTGGACGAGCATAAAATTATCGTGGAAGCACCGCCCTGAGATGAACGCACTCTGGCTCGAGGAAACCAGCTCGTTGAGTCCTGGCGCCAAGCGAAGAGAGAGCACTTTAGCCACCAACTTAGCCATGATATGAATCAAGCTGATCGGCCTGTAATCGCCAAGAGCGGCAACGTCGGTGCGCTTGGATAGTAAGGTGATGAACGCCTCGTTAAGGCACTGGAAGCCTCGCCAATTCAGGTGGTAAATCTTGTCAAAGGCGTCCATGATGTCGCCTTTGAGCACCTCCCAGCAGCTGCGCAAGAATTCGGCGGAGAAGCCGTCGGGGCCGGGGGATTTGCCGGTGGGAAGCTGCTTGACAACCCTCCACACCTCCTGCTCGGTGAATGGCCGGTCGAGGTAGGAAAGGTCGAATGATCTCGGGTCGATCATATTCAGGTCCAGCGTGAAGTCGCGTGAATCCGAGGAGCCGAGGACTGTCGAGAAGTGCTGGAAGGCGGCATCCGCCATGGCCGCCTCGGAGGAGATCGTGGCTTCACCCTGTCGCAAGGAGAGGATGCGAGTGCGTTGTTTGCAGTGGGAGGCCTAGATGCGCAGAAAAGCGGTGGACTCCTCCCCATCCTGGAGCCAAGCTAAGCGGACTCGTCGGCGCAAGATGGAATGCTCAAGCGAAGCCAGGCCCAAGTAAACCTGCTTGAGAATCCTATTTCACGTATAGAGCTTTGTGTGTTGACCAAACACGCAACATGTGCGCTTTATTGGATCCGGCCATAAGAGTAGTTTCTTCAGTTTTGAAAAGATTCCATAAAACTCCATCCAAATTTTCCCTTTACCTATGTTTTTCTCTACTAGTTTCTTTTGGTTTATTCTTGAGTTAAATACACAGGAATAGGTGTAATCAGACCTGCTTTTGACATATCTATTGTTGGGGAACGTAGTAACTTCAAAAAATTTCCTACGCACACGCAAGATCATGGTGATGCATAGCAACGAGAGGGGAGAGTTTTGTCTACGTACCCTCGTAGACTGAAGCGGAAGCGTTGACGCAACATAGAGGAAGTAGTCGTACGTCTTCCCGGTCCAACCGATCCAAGCACCGTTACTCCGGCACCTCCGAGTTCTTGGCACACGTTCAGCTCGATGACGCTCCCCGGGCTCCGATCCAGCAAAGCTTCGGGGAGGAGTTCCGTCAGCACGACGGTGTGGTGACGATCTTGATGTTCAACCATCGCAGGGCTTCGCCTAAGCACCGCTACAATATGACCGAGGTGGAATATGGTGGAGGGGGGCACCGCACACGGCTAAGGAACGATCACGAAGATCAACTTGTGTGTTCTAGGGTGCCCCCCTGCCCCCGTATATAAAGGAGCCAAGGGGAGGGGGCGGCCGGCCAACGAGGGCGCGCCAAGGGGGAGTCCTACTCCCACCGGGAGTAGGACTCCCTTCTTTCCTAGTTGGAGAAGGAGAAGTGGGAAAGAGGAGGAAGAGGGAAAGGAAAGGGGGGGCGTCGCCCCCCTCTCCTTGTCCTATTCGGACTAGGGAGGGGAGGGGCGTGCGGCCACCTCTTGCCTCCTTTCCTCTTCTCCCTTAGGGCCCATGTAGGCCCAATAACCCCCGGGGGGGTTTCGGTAACCCCCCGGTACTCCGGTAAAATCCCGATTTCACCCGGAATGATTCCGATATCCAAATATAGGCTTCCAATATATCGATCTTTATGTCTTGACCATTTCAAGACTCCTCGTCATCTCCCCGATCTCATCCGGGACTCCGAACTCCTTCGGTACATCAAAACTCATAAACTCATAATATAATTGTCATCGAAACCTTAAGCGTGCGGACCCTACGGGTTCAAGAACAATGTAGACATGACCGAGACACGTCTCCGGTCAATAACCAATAGCGGAACATGGATGCTCATATTGGCTCCCACATATTCTACGAAGATCTTTATCGGTCAGACCGCATAACAACATACGTTGTTCCCTTTGTCATCGATATGTTACTTGCCCAAGATTCGATCGTGGGTATCTTAATACCTAGTTCAATCTCATTACCGGCAAGTCTCTTTACTCGTTCTGTAATACATCATCTCGCAATTAACTCATTCGTTGTGATGCTGGCAAGGCTTATGTGATGTGCATTACCGAGAGGGTCCAGAGATACCTCTCCGACAATCGGAGTGACAAATCCTAATCTCGAAATACGCCAACCCAACATGTACCTTTGGAGACACCTGTAGAGCTCCTTTATAATCAGCCAGTTACGTTGTGACGTTTGGTAGCACACAAAGTGTTCCTCCGGTAAACGGGAGTTGCATAATCTCATAGTCATAGGAACATGTATAAGTCATGAAGAAAGCAATAGCAACATACTAAACGATTGAGTGCTAAGCTAACGGAATGGGTCAAGTCAATCACATCATTCTCCTAATGATGTGATCCCATTAATCAAATAACAACTCTTTGTATATGGTTAGGAAACATAACCATCTTTGATTAACGAGCTAGTCAAGTAGAGGCATACTAGTGACACTCTGTTTGTCTATGTATTCACACATGTATTATGTTTCCAGTTAATACAATTCTAGCATGAATAATAAACATTTATCATGAAATAAGGAAATAAATAATAACTTTACTATTGCCTCTAGGGCATATTTCCTTCAGTCTCCCACTTGCACTAGAGTCAATAATCTAGTTCACATCGCCATGTGATCTAACATCAATAGTTCACATCTTTATGTGGTTAACACCCATCTTTATGTGACCAACACCCAAAGGGTTTACTAGAGTCAGTAATCTAGTGCACATTGCTATGTGATTAACACCCAAAGAGTACTAAGGTGTGATCATGTTTTGCCTGTGAGAGAAGTTTAGTCAAAGGGTCTGCCATATTCAGATCCGTAAGTATTTTGCAATTTTCTATGTCTACAATGCTCTGCACGGAGCTACTTTAGCTAATTGCTCCCACTTTCAATATGTATCCAGATGAAGACTAAGAGTCATCCGGATCAGTGCCAAAACTTATATCGATGTAACCCTTTTAATACGAACTTTTTGTCACCTCCATAATCGAGAAACATATCCTTATTCCACTAAGGATAATTTTGACCGTTGTCCAGTGATCTACTCCTAGATCACTATTGTACTCCCTTGCCAAAATTAGTGTAGGGTATATAATAGGTCTGGTACACAGCATGGCATACTTTATAGAACCTATGGCCAAGGCATAGGGAATGACTTTCATTCTCATTCTAATTTCTGCCGTGGTCGGGCTTTGAGTCTTACTCAATTTCACACCTTGTAACACAGGAAAGAATTCTTTCTTTGACTATTCCGTTTTGAACTACTTCAAAATCTTGTAAAGGTATGTACTCATTGAAAAAAAACTTATCAAGCGTCTTGATCTATCTCTATAGATCTTGATGCTCAATATGTAAGCAGCTTCACCGAGGTTTTCTTTGACAAAATCCTTTCAAACACTCCTTTCAAACACTCCTTTATGCTTTGCAGAATAATTCTACATTATTTCCGATCAACAATATGTCATACACATATACTTATCAGAAATGTTGTAGTGCTACCACTCACTTTCTTGTAAATACAGGCTTCACCGCAAGTCTGTATAAAACTATATGCTTTGATCAACTTATCAAAGCGTATATTCCAACTCCAAGATGCTTGCACCGGTCCATAGATGGATCGCTGGAGCTTGCATATATTGTTAGCACCTTTAGGATTGACAAAACCTTCTGGTTGCATCATATACAACTCTTCTTTAAATCCATTAAGGAATGTAGTTTTGTTTATCCATTTGCCAGATTTCATAAAAATACGGCAATTGCTAACATGATTTGGACAGACTTAAGCATCGCTACGAGTGAGAAAATTTCATCGTAGTCAACACCTTGAACTTTGTCAAAAACCTTTTTCGACAAGTCTAGATTTGTAGATAGTAACACTACTATCAGCGTCCGTCTTCCTCTTGAAGATCCATTTATTTTCTATGGCTTGCCGATCATCGGGCAAATCCATCAAAGTCCATACTTTGTTCTCATACATGGATCATATCTCAGATTTCATGGCCTCAAACCATTTCGCGGAATCTGAGCTCATCATCGCTTCCTCATAGTTCGCAAGTTCGTCATGGTCTAGTAACATGACTTCCAGAACAGGATTACCGTACCACTCTGGTGCGGATCTCACTCTGGTTTACCTACGAGATTCGGTAGTAACTTGATCTGAAGTTACATGATCATCATCATTAGCTTCCTCACTAATTGGTGTGGTAGTCACAAGAACAGATTTCTGTGATGAACTACTTTCCAATAAGGGAGAAGGTACAATTACCTTATCAAGTTTTCTACTTTCCTCCCACTCACTTCTTTCGAGAGAAACTCCTTCTCTAGAAAAGATCCATTCTTAGCAATGAATGTCTTGCCTTCGAATCTGTGATAGAAGGTGTACCCAACAGTCTCCTTTGGGTATCCTATGAAGAAATATTTCTCCGATTTGGGTTTGAGCTTATCAGGATGAAACTTTTTCACATAAGCATCACAACCCAAAACTTTAAGAAACGACAACTTTGGTTTCTTGCCAAACCATAATTTAGATTGTGTCGTCTCAACTGATTTAGATGGTGCCCTTTTTAATGTGAATGCAGCTGTCTCTAATGCATAACCCCAAAACGATAGTGGTTGATCGGTAAGAGACATCATAGATTGCACTATATCCAATAAAGTACGGTTATGACGATCAGACACACCATTATGCTGTGGTGTTCCAGGTGGCATGAGTTTGTGAAACTATTCCACAATTTTTTATTTAAGACCAAATTCGTAACTCAAATATTTGTCTCCGTGATCAGATCACAGAAACTTTTTTTCTTGTCACGATGATTTTCCACTTCACCCTGAAATTATTTGAACTTTTCAAATGTTTCAGACTTATGTTTCATCAAGTAGATATACTCATATCTGCTCAAATCATCTGTGAAGATCAGAAAATAATGATACCTGTCGCGAGCCTCAATATTTTTTCGGACCACATACATCAGTATGTATGATTTCCAACAAATCTGTTGCTCGCTCCATTGTTCCGAAGAATAGAGTCTTAGTCATCTTGCCCATGAGGCATGGTTCGCAAGCATCAATTGATTCATAATCAAGTGATTCCAAAAGCCCATCAGCATGGAGTTTCTTCATGCGCTTTACACCAATATGACCTAAACGGCAGTGCCACAAATAAGTTGCACTATCATTATTAACTTTGCATCTTTTGGCTTCAATATGTGTAACACTACGATCGAGATCCAACGAACTATTTTCATTGGGTGTATGACCATCGAAGGTTTTATTCATGTAAACAGAACAACAATTATTCTCTGACTTTAATGAATAACCGTATTGCAATAAACATGATCAAATCATATTCATGCTCAACACAAACACCAAATAACACTTATTTAGTTTCAACACTAATCCTGAAAGTATAGGGAGTGTGCGATGATGATCATATCAATCTTGGAACTACTTCCAACACACATCGTCACCTCACCCTTTACTAGTTTCTGTTTATTCTGCACCTCCCGTTTTGAGTTACTACTCTTAGCAACTGAACCAATATCAAATGCCGAGGGGTTGTTATAAACACTAGTAAAGTACACATCAATAACACGTATATCCAATATACCTTTGTTTACCTTGCCATCCTTCTTATCCGCCAAATACTTGGGGCAGTTCCACTTCAAGTGACCAGTCCCTTTGCAGTAGAAGCACTTAGTCTCAGGCTTAGGATCAGACTTGGGCTTCTTCACTTGAGCAGCAACTTGCTTGCCGTTCTTCTTGAAGTTCCCCTTCTTCCCTTTGCCCTTTTCTTGAAACTAGTGGTCTTGTCAACCATCAACACTTGATGTTTTTCTTGATTTCTACCTTCGTTGATTTAGCATCACGAAGAGCTTGGGAGTTGTTTCCGTTATCCCTTGCATATTATAGTTCATCACGAAGTTCTACTAACTTGGTGATGGTGACTAGAGAATTCTGTCAATCACTATCTTATCTGGAAGATTAACTCCCACTTGATTCAAGCGATTGTAGTACCCAGACAATCTGAGACATGCTCACTAGTTGAGCGATTCTCCTCCATCTTTTAGCTATAGAACTTGTTGGAGACTTCATATCTCTCAACTCAGGTATTTGCTTGAAATATTAACTTCAACTCCTGGAACATCTCATATGGTCCATGACATTCAAAACGTCTTTGAAGTCCCGATTCTAAGCCATTAAGCATGGTGCACTAAACTATCAAGTAGTCATCATATTGAGCTAGCCAAACGTTCATAACATCTGCATATGCTCCTGCAATAGGTCTGTCACCTAGCGGTGCATCAAGGACATAATTCTTCTGTGCAGCAATGAGGATAAACCTCAGTCACGGATCCAATCCGCATCATTGCTACTAACATCTTTCAACACAATATTCTCTAGGGACATATCAAAATAAACATAGGGAAGCAACAACGTGAGCTATTAATCTACAACTTAATTTGCAAAATACTACCAGGACTAAGTTCATGATAAATTTAAGTTCAATTAATCAATTAATCATACTCCTCTAATCCTCTAAGTGATTACGTGATCCAAATCAACTAAACCATGTCCGATCATCACGTGAGATGGAGTAGTTTCATTGGTGAACATCACTATGTTGATCATATCTACTATATGATTCACGCTCGACCTTTCGGTCTCCGTGTTTCGAGGCCATATCTGTATATGCTTGGCTCGTCAAGTATAACCTGAGTATTCCGCGTGTGCAACTATTTTGCACTCGTTGTATTTAAACGTAGAGCCTATCACACCCGATCATCACGTGATGTCTCAGCACGAAGAACTTTCGCAACGGTGCATACTCAGGGAGAACACTTCTTGATAATTAGTGAGAGATCATCTTAAAATGCTACCGTCAATCAAAGCAAGATAAGATGCATAAAAGATAAACATCACATGCAATCAATATAAGTGATATGATATGGCCATCATCATCTTGTGCTTGTGATCTCCATCTTCGAAGCACCATCGTGATCACCATCGTCACCGGCGCGACACCTTGATCACCATCGTAGCATCGTTGTCGTCTGGCCAATCTTATGTTTCTACGACTATCGCTACCGCTTAGTGATAAAGTAAAGCATTACAGGGCGATTGCATTGCATACAATAAAGCGACAACCATATGGCTCCTGCCAGTTGCCGATAACTTGGTTACAAAACATGATCATCTCATACAATAAAATTTAGCATCATGCCTTGACCATATCACATCACAACATGCCCTGCAAAAACAAGTTAGACGTCCTCTACTTTGTTTGTTGCAAGTTTTACGTGGCTGCTACGGGCTTAAGCAAGAACCAATATTACCTACGCATCAAAACCACAACGATAGTTTGTCAAGTTGGTGTTGTTTTAACCTTCGCAAGGACCGGGCGTAGCCACACTCGGTTCAACTAAAGTTGGAGAAACTAACACCCGCCAGCCACTTGTGTGCAAAGCACGGCGGTAGAACCAGTCTCGCGTAAGCGTACGCGTAATGTCGGTCCAGGCCGCTTCATCCAACAATACCGCCGAACCAAAGTATGACATGTTGGTAAGCAGTATGACTTATATCGCCCACAACTCACTTGTGTTCTACTTGTGCATATAACATCAAACCATAAAACCTAGGCTCGGATGCCACTGTTGGGGAACATAGTAATTTCAAAAAAATTCCTACGCACACGCAAGATCATGGTGATGCATAGCAATGAGAGGGGAGAGTGTTGTCTACGTACCCTCGTAGACCGAAGCGGAAGCGTTGACGCAACATAGAGGAAGTAGTCGTACATCTTCCCGGTCCAACTGATCCAAGCACCGTTACTCCGGCACCTCTGAGTTCTTGGCACACGTTCAACTCGATGACGCTCCCCGGGCTCCGATCCAGCAAAGCTTCAGGGAGGAGTTCCGTCAGCACGACGGCGTGGTGACGATCTTGATGTTCAACCGTCGCAGGGCTTCGCCTAAGCACCGCTACAATATGACCGAGGTGGAATATGGTGGAGGGGGGCACCGCACACGGCTAAGGACCGATCACGAAGATCAACTTGTGTGTTCTAGGGTGCCCCCCTGCCCCCGTATATAAAGGAGCCAAGGGGAGAGGGCGGCCGGCCACGGAGGGCGCGCCAAGCGGGAGTCCTACTCCCACCGGGAGTAGGACTCCCTTCTTTCCTAGTTGGAGAAGGAGAAGTGGGAAAGAGGAGGAAGAGGGAAAGGAAAGGGGGGGCGCCGCCCCCCTCTCCTTGTCCTATTCGGACTAGGGAGGGGAGGGGCGTGCGGCCACCTCTTGCCTCCTTTCCTCTTCTCCCTTAGGGCCCATGTAGGCCCAATAACCCCCGGGGGGTTCCGGTAACCCCCCGGTACTCCGGTAAAATCCCGATTTCACCCGGAACGATTCCGATATCCAAATATAGGCTTCCAATATATCGATCTTTATGTCTCGACCATTTCGAGACTCCTCGTCATGTCCCCGATCTCATCCGGGACTCCGAACTCCTTCGGTACATCAAAACTCATAAACTCATAATATAATTGTCATCGAAACCTTAAGCGTGCGGACCCTACGGGTTCAAGCACAATGTAGACATGACCGAGACACGTCTCCGGTCAATAACCAATAGCGGAACCTGGATGCTCATATTGGCTCCCACATATTCTACGAAGATCTTTATCGGTCAGACCACATAACAACATACGTTGTTCCCTTTGTCATCGGTATGTTACTTGCCCGAGATTCAATCATCGGTATCTTAATACCTAGTTCAATCTCGTTACCGGCAAGTCTCTTTACTCGTTCTGTAATACATCATCTCGCAACTAACTCATTAGTTGCAATGCTTGCAAGGCTTATGTGATGTGCATTACCGAGAGGGCCCAGAGATACCTCTCCGACAATCGGAGTGACAAATCCTAATCTCGAAATACGGCAACCCAACATGTACCTTTGGAGACACCTGTAGAGCTCCTTTATAATCACCCAGTTACGTTGTGACGTTTGGTAGCACACAAAGTGTTCCTCCGGTAAACGGGAGTTGCATAATCTCATAGTCATAGGAACATGTATAAGTCATGAAGAAAGCAATAATAACATACTAAACGATCGAGTGCTAAGCTAACGGAATGGGTCAAGTCAATCACATCATTCTCCTAATGATGTGATCCCGTTAATCAAATAACAACTCTTTGTCTATGGTTAGGAAACATAACCATCTTTGATTAACGAGCTAGTCAAGTAGAGGCATACTAGTGACACTCTGTTTGTCTATGTATTCACACATGTATTATGCTTCCAGTTAATACAATTCTAGCATGAATAATAAACATTTATCATGAAATAAGGAAATAAATAATAACTTTATTATTGCCTCTAGGGCATATTTCCTTCATCTATCCTATTCTTATTTAGGAAAAATATATTACTACTAGAATTCTAATTCTAGTAATTAAATTAATTAAACTTTTTTGGAGGCCCTTTTTGATTGAGAATTGTATTTGTGGCTACTGCTGTTTTGCCAGTGTGTCTGCCCTTTGATTTTGATTGAATATACTATTTTTCCGAGAGGGAGGATCTGCCTTTTTAGATTTCTTTTTCTATTTATTTTTTCATCTAGGAATATTTGGGAGGGGAAAGTGATCTCTGACCGCGTGCCTGTTGAAGAATGAGCACCTGCTGCTCTAGCTAATTGCCCACCCCTTCCCCGTCCCATCGAGAAAGAGAATTAACGAATCCCACTGGAGGTGTCTCAGCTTGTTCTTTGTGGTCAGTTTAGTGCCTAAAGTTGCAAAATACGTGAAACTGGTGCTCGAACTTGTCCGATCATGCAAATACGGTGCCTTCGTTCGTATCCAGACGTACATCCAACCAGCATGGCGTACAAACGTGACAATGGCTAAGGGGTGCCGGGTGGCCCACGCGTGAATATATTTTACAAAAAAACCTCATTTTTATTTACTCAATATAAAAGTCATCAAATACAATGTGTGATTGGGAGAAATAACATGAAAAAAACTCCAAAACAACGGCATGATCTGGCCAGACGGCCGGACTATGCTTCAAATTCAACTCCTACCTAGAAAGCTATACAATCCATGTATCGCTCTGCAATTTTCTTCTTTTTATTTTTTTCCAAGTTCCTATTTAGTTTCATAACACATAAATTTTCCCATATGAAAAATACAATTATCAATATGCTTGTGACGCCCGGATAATTAGGCTACAGAAAAACTCTGCTAATGATGCCACGTCACCTTCGTTACTGTTGCTAATCCCTCGTTAGTTCAAAAACCGATTCAAAATTCAAATTCCAAATATGGCATACAACAAAAGTTTTCAAAAAATAAAACAAAAATGTTTGGTTTATGCCAAATAATTCATAAGTAATATTGGTGGATAAACCAAGTCTTTATAAAAAGTTAAATGCACTTAACTAAATAAAACAGTAGCAAAACAATTATTTGAATGCTTTTAAATTAATAAACAAATGTTAAACTAGTTTATGTAGTCACCAAACTTTGTAAGGCCGTGGGTTATTCAGAGACATTAATTTAGGAGCTATTGTTATATCTTACAAAACTAAAGAAATTAAAAGTAAAATAAAACAGAAAGGAAAAAAAATACAAAACAGAAACAAAAAATAAAATAAGAGGAGAAACCCCCCCTCTGGGCCACGGCCCAGCTGGCCTCTAGGCCAATCAGGCCGACTAGGCCGACCCACCCTCGCGCCCTACTAGGTCCCCCGACCCCCCATCGAACCGAACCCTAACCTCACCCTCCCCACTACTCCCACTCGCTCCCACTCCCTCTCCCTCACCCCTCGATCTGGATCGGGGGAAACGACGACCCCGCCGCCCGAATCGACCCACCGCGCCGCCTCGACCACTCCTCGTTGGACGCCTTGCCGTCCTCTCCGCCGAGGCCGCCATTGCCGACTCGTCCCCGTCCTCCTCCTCGCCCCGTGCGGAGGCTGCAGTTCCTACACCGCGCCCTCGACACCGCGTCGGACGCCGCCGTCCTCTCCGTCGTCGGTGCCGCCCCGCCGGACCTCCCCGAGCCCACTGCCAGTGCCCTACGGCCCCACAGTGAGCACCTCCCTCGCTCTCCCCATACCTGTCGCCCGTCCCGGCCACAGTACGCCTGCCTCACCTTCTACTCGCCGCTGTAGTGCCCGGGCGCGCACTTGCCACGGCCACGCACGGCCGCGCCTCCCCCCTCACGCAAGGGCCTCGTCCCGGTTCTCGACTGCTCGCTCGACCGATCGCGCACCGGCGCCCGCTGTCGCCGCACCCATGGCCCCTCGCGCGCCTCGCACCCGCGCCGCCTTCCCTGGCCTCGCCCAGGCCACCTTCATCTCTGTCGGGCCGCGCCGGAACGCGCTCGCCGCGCCCCGACCTGCCGCCATGGCTCCCGCCACTGCATTGCCCCCCTGCTGCTGACGCTACCCGTCATCGCCCGGCTCCACCCGCCGTCGCCCTGCTTCCGCCCTGTGGCGGCCCTGCCGCTGCTCCATGCCGGCGCGCCAACCTGCCCCCCCCCTCGCTCCCTGCGATTGCCCTGCCGTGGCCGCTGGGGCCGAGCGCTTGTTCGGGTTCGCTCCAGGCGCTGATGCCCGCTAGCGCTCGCATGACCACGCCCGTTAGCCCGCTTTGGCCCTTGGGCCTATGACTAGTGGGGCCCGCCCCAGAACGTAATTAAAAATAAAAATGAAATTAATCAATTAATTAATTAACTTAATTAATTTTGATTAATTAAACTAAAACAACTAATTAAGCCTAACTAATTAACCTAAACCCTAACTAACTAAAACAGTCAATGACAGGAGGGTCCCACCCCTGTTGACCAGTCAAACGTTGACTGGTCAACTAGGTCCCCCTGGCCCACATGGCAGCCTTTGTGTACATTCTGTGTGCACAGGGCTGGGTACCCATAGCATTTTGTCTATTAATTTTGAATTAGTAATAATGTTAAAAAATGAATAAAATTTTGAAAAATCATATAAAATAATCCGTAACTCGGATGAAAAAACTTTGTACATGAAAGTTGCTCAGAACAACAAGACGAATCCGGATACGCAGCCTGTTCATCCGCCACACATCCCTAGCATAGCGAACATGCAACTTTCCCCCTCCGGTTCATCTGTCCAAAAACGTGAAACACCGGGGATACTTTCCCGGATATTCTCCCCCTTCACCAGTACCACCTCGTATCGCGTTAGGGCACACCTAGCATCACGCTTTGTCATGTCATGCATCATCATGCATTTGTTTGCATTATATTAATTGTTTCTTCCCCCTCTTCTCTCGCTAGACACCGAGACCGACGCCGCTGCTACCCAGTACGACTACGGTGTTGACGACCCCTCTCTCTTGCCAGAGCAACCAGGCAAGCCCCCCCTTTGATCACCAGATATCGCCTATTCTTCTCTCTACTACTTGCATTAGAGTAGTGTAGCATGTTACTGCTTTCCGTTAATCCTATCCTGATGCATAGCCTGTCCTTGCTACTATGGTTGTTACCTTTACCTACAATCCTAATGCTTAGTATAGGATGCTAGTTTATCATCAGTGGCCCTACATGTAGGGGAATGTAGTAATTACAAAAAAATTCCTACGCACACGCAAGATCATGGTGATGCATAGCAACGAGAGGGGAGAGTGTTGTCTATGTACCCTCGTAGACCGGAAGCGGAAGCGTTATGATAACGCGGTTGATGTAGTCGTACGTCTTCACGGCCCGACCAATCGAGCACCGAAACTACGGCACCTCCGAGTTCTAGCACACGTTCAGCTCGATGACGATCCCTGGACTCCGGTCCAGCAAAGTGTCGGGGAAGAGTTCCGTCAGCACAATGGTGTGGTGACGATCTTGATGTTCTACTGTTGCAGAGCTTCGCCTAAGCACTACTACAATATTATCGAGGACTATGGTGGAAGGGGGCACCGCACACGGCTAAGAAAACGATCACGAGGATCAACTTGTGTGTCTAGAGGTGCCCCCCTGCCCCCGTATATAAAGGAGCAAGGGGGGTGCGGCCGGCCCTAGGAGGAGGCGCGCAGGAGGAGTCCTACTCCTACTGGGAGTAGGACTGCCCCCCTTTCCCTAGTTTGGATTAGGACTTGGGGGGAAGGAGGAGAGGGAAGAAAGGAAAGGGGGGGCACCGCCCCCCCCCCCTCCTTGTCCAATTCGGACTTGGGGGGAGGGGCGCACGGCAGCCCCTAGGCCTCCTCTCCTCTTCCTCCACTAGGCCCATTAAGGCCCATTAGGTTACCGGGAGGTTCCGGTAGCCTCCCGGTACTCCGGTAAAATGCCGATTTCACCCGGAACACTTCCGATGTCCAAACATAGGCTTCCAATATATCAATCTTTATGTCTCAACCATTTCGAGACTCCTCGTCATGTCCGTGATCACATCCGGGACTCCAAACAAACTTCGGTACATCAAAATATATAAACTCATATTGAAACTGTCATCGTAATGTTAAGCGTGCGGACCCTACGAGTTCGAGAACAATATAGACATGACCGAGACACGTCTCCAGTCAATAACCAATAGCGGAACCTGGATGCTCATATTGGCTCCTACATATTCTACGAAGATCTTTATCGGTCAGACCGCATAACAACATCTGTTGTTCCCTTTGTCATCGGTATGTTACTTGCCTGAGATTCGATCGTCGGTATCTTAATACCTAGTTCAATCCCGTTACCGGCAAGTCTCTTTACTCGTTCCGTAATATATCATCTCACAACTAACTCATTAGTTGTAATGCTTGCAAGGCTTATGTGATGTGCATTACCGAGAGGGCCCAGAGATACCTCTCCAACAATCGGAGTGAAAAATCCTAATCTCGAAAAACGCCAACCCAACATGTACCTTTGGAGACACCTGTAGAGCTCCTTTATAATCACCCAGTTACGTTGTGATGTTTGGTAGCACACAAAGTGTTCCTCCGGCAAACGGGAGTTGCATAATCTCATAGTCATAGGAACATGTATAAGTCATGAAGAAAGCAATAGCAACATACTAAATGATCGGGTGCTAAGCTAATGGAATGGGTCATGTCAATCACATCATTCTCCTAATGATGTGATCCCGTTAATCAAATGACAACACACGTCTATGGTTAGGAAACATAACCATCTTCGATCAACGAGCTAGTCAAGTAGAGGCATACTAGTGACGTTTAGTTTGTCTATGTATTCACACAAGTATTATGTTTCCGGTTAATACAATTCTAGCATGAATAATAAACATTTATCATGAAATAAGGAAATAAATAATAACTTTATTATTGCCTCTAGGGCATATTTCCTTCAGTCTCGCACTTGCACTAGAGTCAATAATCTAGTTCACACCGCCATGTGATCTAACATCAATAGTTCACATCTTTATGTGGTTAACACCCATAGTTCACATCGATATTTGACCAACACCCAAAGGGTTTACTAGAGTCAGTAATCTAGTTCACATCGCTATGTGATTAACACCCAAAGAGTACTAAGGTGTGATCATGTTTTGCTTGTGAGACAATTTTAGTCAGCGGATCTGTTATATTCAGGTCCGTAAGTATTTTGCAAATATCTATGTCAACAATGCTCTGCACGGAGCTACTCTAGCTAATTGCTCCCACTATCAATGTGTATCTAGATCGAGACTTAGAGTCATCCAGATCGGTGTCAAAAATTTGTATCGATGTAACCCTTTACGATGAACCTTTTGTTATGTCCATAATCGAGAAACATATCCTTATTTCACTAAGGATAATTTTGACCACTGTCCACTGATCTACTTCCTAGATCACTATTGTATTCCCTCGCTTAACACAGTGTAGGGTATACAACAAATCTGGTACAAAGCATGGCATACTTTATAGAATCTATGGCTGAGGCATAGGGAATGACTTTCATTCTCTTTCTATCTTCTGCCGTGGTCGGGCTTTGAGTCTTACTCAATTTCACACCTTGCAACACAGGCAAGAACTCTTTCTTTGACTGTTCCATTTTGAACTACTTCAAAATCTTGTCAAGGTATGTACTCATTGAAAAAAACTTATCAAGCGTCTTGATCTATCTCTATAGATCTTGATGCTCAATATGTAAGCAGCTTCACCGAGGTCTTTCTTTAAAAAAAACTCCTTTCAAACACTCCTTTATGCTTTGCAGAATAATTCTACATTATTTCCGATCAACAATATGTCATTCACATATATTTATCAGAAATGTTGTAGTGCTCCCACTCACTTTCTTGTAAATACAGGCTTCACCACAAGTCTGTATAAAACTATATGCTTTGATCAACTCATCAAAGCGTATATTCCAACTCTGAGATCCTTGCACCAGTCCATAGATGGATCGCTGGAGCTTGCACATTTTGTTAACACATTTAGGATTGACAAAACCTTCTGGTTGCATCATATACAATAAATCTATTAAGGAATGCAGTTTTGTTTATCCATTTGCCAGATTTCATAAAATGCGGCAATTGCTAACATGATTCGGACAGACTTAAGCATAGATACGAGTGAGAAACTCTCATCATAGTCAACACCTTGAACTTGTCGAAAACCTTTTGCGACAATTCTAGCTTTGTAGATAGTAACACTACTATCAGCGGCTGTCTTCCTCTTGAAGATCCATTTAATCTCAATGGCTTGCCGAACATCGGGCAAGTCAACCAAAGTCCATACTTTGTTCTCATACATGGATCCTATCACGGATTTCATGGCCTCAAGCCATTTTGTGGAATCTGGGCTCATCATCGCTTCCTCATAGTTCGTAGGTTCGTCATGGTCAAGTAGAATGACCTCCAGAACAAGATTACCGTACCACTCTGGTGCGGATCTCACTCTGGTTAACCTACGAGATTCGGTAGTAACTTGATCTGAAGTTACATGATCATCATCATTAGCTTCCTCACTAATTGGTGTAGTAGTCACAGGAACAAATTTCTGTGATGAACTACTTTCCAATAAGGGAGAAGGTACAATTACCTTATCAAGTTCTACTTTCCTCCCACTCACTTCTTTCAAGAGAAACTCCTTCTCTAGAAAGGATCCATTCTTAGCAATGAATGTCTTGCCTTCGGATCTGTGATAGAAGGTGTACCCAACAGTCTCCTTTGGGTATCCTATGAAGACATATTTCTCCGATTTGGGTTTGAGCTTATCAGGATGAAACTTTTTCATATAAGCATCACAATCCCAAACTTTAAGAGACGACAACTTTGGTTTCTTGCCAAACCACAGTTCAGATTGTGTCATCTCAACGGACTTAGATGGTGCCCTTTTTAACATGAATGCAGTTGTCTCTAATGCATGATCCCAAAACGATATTGGTAAATCGGTAAGAAACATCATAGATTGTACTATATCCAATAAAGTATGGTTATGACGTTCGGACACACCATTATGCTGTGGTGTTCCAGGTGGCATGAGTTTGTGAAACTATTCCACATTGTTTTAATTGAAGACCAAACTCGTAACTCAAATATTCGTCTCTGCGATTAGATCGTAGAAGCTTTATTTTCTTGTCACGATGATTTTCCACTTCACTCTGAAATACTTTGAACTTTTTAGACTTACGTTTCATCAAGTAGATATACTCATATCTGCTCAAATCATTTGTGAAGGTCGGAAAATAATGATACTTGTCGCGAGCTTTAATATTCATCGGACCACATACATCAGTATGTATGATTTCCAACAAATCTGTTGCTCCCTCCATTGTTCCGGAGAATGGAGTCTTTGGTCATCTTGCCCATAAGGCATGGTTCGCAAGCACCAAGTGATTCATAATCAAGTGATTCCAAAATCCCATCAGCATGGAGTTTCTTCATGCGCTTTACACCAATATGACCTAAACGGCAGTGCCACAAATAAGTTGCACTATCATTATTAACTTTGCATATTTTGGTTTCAATATTATGAATATGTGTATCACTACGATCGAGATCCAATGAACCATTTTCATTGGGTGTGTAACCATATAATGTTTTATTCATGTAAACAGAACAACAGTTTACTCTCTTACTTAAATGAATAACCGCATTACAATAAACATGATCAAATCATATTCATGCTCAACGCAAACACCAAATAACAATTATTTAGGTTCAACACTAATCCCAAAAGTATAGGGAGTGTGCGATGATGATCATATCAATCTTGGAACCACTTCCAACACACATCGTCACTTCACCCTTAACTAGTCTCTGTTTATTCTGCCACTCCCGTTTCGAGTTACTAATCTTAGCAACTAAACTAGTATCTAATACTGAGGGGTTGCTATAAACACTAGTAAAGTACACATCAATAACATGTATATCAAATATACTTATGTTCACTTTTCCATCCTTCTTATCCGCCAATCACTTGGGGTAGTTCCGCTTCCAGTGACCAGTCCCTTTGCAGTAGAAGCACTTAGTCTCAGGCTTAGGACCAGATTTGGGCTTCTTCACTTGAGCAGCAACTTGCTTGCTGTTTTTCTTGAAGTTCCCCTTTTTCCCTTTGCCCTTTTCTTGAAACTAGTGATCTTGTCAACCATCAACACTTGATGCTCTTTCTTGATTTCTACCTTCATTGATTTCATCATCATGAAAAGCTCGGGAGTCGTTTTCGTCATCCCTTGCATACTATAGTTCATCACGAAGTTCTACTAACTTGGTGATGGTGACTAGAGAATTCTGTCAATCACTATCTTATCTGGAAGATTAACTCCCACTTGATTCAAGCGATTGTAGTACCCAGACAATCTGAGCACATGCTCACTAGTTGAGCGATTCTCCTCCATCTTTTAGCTATAGAACTTATTGGAGACTTCATATCTCTCAACTCGGGTATTTGCGTGAAATATTAACTTCAACTCCTGGAACATCTCATATGGTCCATGACGTTCAAAACGTCTTTGAAGTCCCGATTCTAAGCCGTTAAGCATGGTGCACTAAACTATCAAGTAGTCATCATATTTAGCTAGCCAAACGTTCATAACGTCTGCATCGGCTCCTGCAATAGGTCTGTCACCTAGCGGTGCATCAAGGACATAATTCTTCTGTGCAGCAATGAGGATAAACCTCAGATCACGGATCTAATCCGCATCATTGCTACTAACATCTTTCAGCACGAAGAACTTTCACAACGGTGCATACTCAGGGAGAACACTTCTTGATAATTAGTCAGAGATCATCTTATAATGCTACCGTCAATCAAAGCAAGATAAGATGCATAAAAGATAAACATCGCATGCAATCAATATAAGTGATATGATATGGCCATCATCATCTTGTGCTTGTGATCTCCATCTCCGAAGCACCGTCATGATCAGCATCGTCACCGGCGCGACACCTTGATCTCCATCGTAGCATCGTTGTCGTCTCGCCAATCTTATGCTTCCACGACTATCGCTACCGCTTAGTGATAAAGTAAAGCATTACAGCGCGATTGCATTGCATACAATAAAGCGACAACCATATGGCTCCTGCCAGTTGCCGATAACTCGGTTACAAAACATGATCTTCTCATACAATGAAATTTAGCATCATGTCTTGACCATATCACATCACAACATGCCCTGCACAAACAAGTTAGACGTCCTCTACTTTGTTGTTGCAAGTTTTACGTGGCTGCTACAGGCTTAAGGAAGAACCAATCTTACCTACGCATCAAAACCACAACGATAGTTTGTCAAGTTGGTGCTATTTTAACCTTCGCAAGAACCGGGCGTAGCCACACTTGGTTCAACTAAAGTTGGAGAAACTGACACCCGCCAGCCACCTGTGTGCGAAGCACGTCGGTAGAACCAGTCTCGCGTAAGCGTACGCGTAATGTCGGTCCGGGCCGCTTCATCCAACAATACCGCTGAACCAAAGTATGACATGCTGGTAAGCAGTATGACTTATATCGCCCACAACTCACTTGTGGTCTACTCGTGCATATAACATCAACACATAAAACCTAGGCTCGGATGCCACTGTAGGGGAACGTAGTTCCTACGCACACGCAAGATCATGGTGATGCATAGCAACGAGAGGGGAGAGTGTTGTCTACGTACCCTCGTAGACCGGAAGCGGAAGCGTTATGACAACACGGTTGATGTAGTCGTACATCTTCATGGCCCGACCGATCAAGCACCGAAACTACGGCACCTCCGAGTTCTAGCACACGTTCAGCTCGATGACGATCCCCGGACTCCGATCCAGCAAAGTGTCGGGGAAGAGTTCCGTCAGCACGATGGTGTGGTGACGATCTTGATGTTCTACTATCGCAGAGCTTCGCCTAAGCAGTACTACAATATTATCGAGGACTATGGTGGAAAGGGGCACCACACACGGCTAAGAAAACGATCACGAGGATCAACTTGTGTGTCTAGAGGTGCCCCTGCCCCCGTATATAAAGGAGCAAGGGGGGGGTGCGGCCGGCCCTAGGAGGAGGCGCGCAGGTGGAGTCCTACTCCTACCGGGAGTAGGACTCCCCCTTTCCCTAGTTTGGATTAGGACTTGGGGGGAAGGAGGAGAGGGAAGAAAGGAAAGGGGGGGCGCTGCCCCCCTCCTTGTACAATTCAGACTTGGGGGGAGGGGCGCGCAGCAGCCCCTAGGCCTCCTCTCCTCTTCCTCCACTAGGCCCATTAAGGCCCATTAGGTTACCGGGAGGTTCCGGTAGCCTCCCGGTACTCCGGTAAAATGCCGATTTCACCCGGAACACTTCCGATGTCCAAACATAGGCTTCCAATATATCAATCTTTATGTCTCAACCATTTCGAGACTCCTCGTCATGTCTGTGATCACATCCGGGACTCCAAACAAACTTCGGTACATCAAAATATATAAACTCATATTGAAACTGCCATCGTAATGTTAAGCGTGCGGACCCTACGGGTTCGAGAACAATATAGACATGACCGAGACACGTCTCCAGTCAATAACCAATAGCGGAACCTGGATGCTCATATTGGCTCCTACATATTATACGAAGATCTTTATCGGTCAGACCGCATAACAACATACGTTGTTCCCTTTGTCATCGGTATGTTACTTGCCTGAGATTCGATCGTCGGTATCTTAATACCTAGTTCAATCTCGTTACCGGCAAGTCTCTTTACTCGTTCCGTAATATATCATCTCACAACTAACTCATTAGTTGTAATGCTTGCAAGGCTTATGTGATGTGCATTACCGAGAGGGCCCAGAGATACCTCTCCGACAATCGGAGTGACAAATCCTAATCTCGAAATACGCCAACCCAACATGTACCTTTGGAGACACCTGTAGAGCTCCTTTATAATCACCCAGTTACATTGTGACGTTTGGTAGCACACAAAGTGTTCCTCCGGCAAACGGGAGTTGCATAATCTCATAGTCATAGGAACATGTATAAGTCATGAAGAAAGCAATAGCAACATACTAAACGATCGGGTGCTAAGATAATGGAATGGGTCATGTCAATCACATCATTCTCCTAATGATGTGATCCCGTTAATCAAATGACAACACACGTCTATGGTTAGGAAACATAACCATCTTCGATCAATGAGCTAGTCAAGTAGAGGCATACTAAGGACGTTTAGTTTATCTATGTATTCACACAAGTATTATGTTTCCGGTTAATACAATTCTAGCATGAATAATAAACATTTATCATGAAATAAGGAAATAAATAATAACTTTATTATTCCCTCTAGGGCATATTTCCTTCACTACATTCTTGTCCGTCTGCCATGCTATACTATCGGCCGTGATCACTCGGGAGGTGATCACGGGTATATACTATATACTTTATACATGGTACATGTGATGACTAAAGTCGGGTTGGCTCGAGGAGTACCCGCAGTTGATTCACGAATTGGGGCCTGGAAGGACATACTTTTCCGACGGCCCTCTGTGTGGATCTTTGTGGCGAAGTGACATGGCAGGTTGAGACCACCTAGGAGAGAGGTGGGCCTGGCCCTGGTCGGTGTTCGCGGTTATTCCAAATTAACACGCTTAACGAGATCTTGGTATTTGATCTGAGTCTGGCTACTGGCCTATACGCACTAACCATCTACGCGGGGACAGTTATGGGCACTCGACGTCGTGGTATCAGTCGAAGCCTTCATGACGTCATCGACTGAGCGGCGCGCACCGGATTGGACTGGAACGCCTGCTAGGCTAGGTTTGCTTCCGGCCGCGTTCGCAACGTGCAGGTGTGCAAAGGGCGACGGGCCCAGACCCCTGCGCCATAGGATTTAGACCGGCGTGTTGACCTCTTTGTTGTGCCTAGGTAGGGTTGCGACGTGTTGATCTTTCGAGGCCGGGCATGACCCAGAAAAGTGTGCCCGACCAAATGGGATCGAGCGTGTTGGGTTATGTGGTGCACCCCTGCTTGGAAGTTAATCTATTCGAATAGCCGTGATCTTCGGTAACAGGACGACTTGGAGTTGTACCTTGACCTTATGACAACTAGAACCGGATACTTAATAAAATGCACCCTTCCAAGTGCCAGATACAACCGGTGGTCGCTCTCTCACAGGGCGACGAGGAGAGGATCATCGGTTAGGATTATGATATGCGATGCTACTTGGTGAACTTACCATCTACTCTCTTCTACATGCTACAAGATGGAGGTGGCCAGAAGCATAGTCTTCGACAGGACTAGCTATCCCCCTCTTATTCCGGCATTCTGCAGTTCAGTCCACATATGATACCCTTATTCCATTTGATACCAATGCATACATATGTAGTGTAGCTCCTTGCTTGCGAGTACTTTGGATGAGTACTCACGGTTGCTTTGCTCACTCTTTTCCCCCTTCCTATACCCGATTGCTGCGTCCAGACGATGGAGTCCAGGAGCCAGACGCCACTGTCGATGACGACTACTACTACTCGGGAGGTACCTACTACTACGTGCAGCCCACTGACGATGACCAGGAGTAGTTTAGGAGGCTCCCAGGCAGGAGGCCTGCGCCTCTTTCGATCTGTATCCCAGTTGGTGCTAGCCTTCTTAAGGCAACTTGTTTAACTTATGTCTATACTCAGATATTGTTGCTTCCACTGACTCGTCTATGATCGAGCTCTTGTATTCGAGCCCTCGAGGCCCCTGGCTTGTAATATGATGCTTGTATGACTTATTTTATTTGTAGAGTTGTGTTGTGATATCTTCCCGTGAGTCCCTGATCTTGATTGTACACATTTGCGTGTATGATTAGTGTACGATTGAATCAGGGGCATCACAAGTTGGTATCAGAGCCGACTGCCAGTAGGAATCCCCCTTTCACACTCCTTGACCGAAGTCGAGTCTAGTCATTGAAAAACTTTTACTAACATGGCTGTGCGGCTTACGGGCCCACGTCGCCATTGGGTGGTATTAGGATCTTTTACTCCTCGTCTATACTCTGGGACTCTGATCTCCCTTCTATTCAGGTTAAATGAATTTTGCTAACTCTAACATTAGGATCTCGTGATCACTTCCAACCGGAGAGCCCTGTGTTACCGATGACCGCCTGCTTCACCAAAAGATTCCGAAGATACTCTTCGATATTCTCTCGAGACTTGTGCCACCACTTTTGCTATTCCTGACCACCGATAAATCCTTATGGATAACTACTTACACTTTCCATTCATACGATCATCCCCCATTGATCTGGTTATTACAAGATACTCCGAAGTTTTCTCTATTGTTCCGAGAATACTTTGTGCCTACTGCCTTGCAGTTCTTTGCCACATGAATACCCCTACAAATAAGTCCTCGCACTTGTCGAGTGTCCGCTCATTCCTAGTTGTTCATGTGTTTCACGATGGTCTTTGAAATACTATTCGATCCTCCAAAATTCCTCAGTAGCTTATTGCTCTGCAATAATTGTCTGCTTGCAATTATGGATGCTTTCCATATGTCTGGCAATACTCGATAGTATCCTTAGACAACGTCATTTTGATCCTATTGATTCAACATGAGTGCGAATGCACGCAATCATTAGTTGATCCTTTTAAATTATCTTTATGGCTCAGACGTCATTTTGAACATGAGCTTGTTCTTGACCAATCTATTTGTCGTCAATTGTACCCTTAGGTCTATTGAACTTATCCACCCATGATCAGAGCGTCTGCTTCTGATCCTTCAATTTGGAAATCATAATTCCTTTGATATCTAAGCATCGAATCATTCATATGTTCTATAATCTGATGCCCTTGCATCCTTTCTTCAACTGGTTGTGTGCCGATGCTCACATCAGCTTCGCTATGGACCGTCAGATCCTTTATGGGATTATTATTCGACTGTGCCCTCCTTATTCAATAACATTGTGAGCCTTCCCTCGGATACATAATGCCTTTGGTAAATTGTATCTTCTACTTTCTCAACCTTGCTCTGCTTTCGAGCTGGTGATATTTACTCTTGAAGCTTGTGGTATATGTTTCTAAGATGCCCCGATGGGTTGAACCTATACCTTCTCTAAAACCGTGTGAACCCAAAAGTTTTCACGAGTCATACTCTTCTGGTGCTTCGCCAGATAAAATTTCAACACTGCAACTTCTTCGAAGATGAAAAGTGAATGGAAGGTTATGCATTAAAGAACTGGGAGTCGACCTTGAACTTTGCGTTCATGCCCATGGACCCGATGTGGAACTTATCATGGAAGCTTCTTGCAAAATACTTAATCATTTGGGTAATTCTTTCGGTGTCATTAGATTGGATCCCTTGCAGCTATGGTTCCGACCATATTGTTCTTCTTTGATCCCATTTCTCGGGGAAGTTTAAATATTTTCCTTTTACAGAGCAATACCCCAGTCCAACCTCTACTTTGATCTGTCGTCGAGTATTACCCCATGGTATCTCGAGATTATCACAGAACCGCATAACTTCTTATGAGTTCTTCGTCAAGTACTACATTCTCATCGATTCCAATTTTTCCTGGGTTTTGAGTGGATAGTCACTCGAGTACCCCGATAACTGAATCGAGTCCGCACTACGGTTCAACAACTCTTAGTGATCTGCCCTACTTACGAGTTTGTACCCGATCACGTCATTCCTAGCCTATTTGGCTATATCATTATCATGATGATTTTAATTGTGCTACCTCGTCCTTATTCCCGGAGCACAACTTTCAACGATGAGCTAAGCTTGCGTCGATTTTCGCCGTCATATCATTTCTCCTTGAACAACAAACTTGATTTCGAGTTTGTGTCCTAACCGTGGTTCCAATAACCTTTCTCTTCATCATTTGTTTGACTTGATGTCATCGTCGATCGATTACATCTTCGTGAAATCTCTTGACAAATGTGTCGTGATCATCATCAATATTCCGAGCTTTTCCAGGATATCAATTGAATTCATGATGAGAAATACCATCCTTGCCTCGATGATTTGTGATATCATCGACCACTTTATTGTCTTCCCTCCAACACAAACTTGCTCGTGTTTTGTGTTATACCTTGAGATCCTTGCTATCCAGCCTTTGTTCTTCTTTACCTTGGGGTATTACCATCTTTTATGTCAGGATTGTCATGAGAATTTCACCACCTCTGGAGAATTCTTAATACAAGTGATACTTATCATGATCACCATTCTAATACTGATCATGCTACCTAAGCCCATATTTCGGGTGCACCTTTCAACCAATGTTTAAATTGTGTATGTTTCCCTCGAGCATACATCATTATGTCATTTGATCTGAAAAATGTTATTGCCTTGTTCACATGACTGTGGAAATCCATCCTTTTGGAATTCTCGATGAATGGTCGCTGAGTCCATCAGCCACCTCCTCATCCTCTCCTTGGCTTAATGATTAACCCTTGTTCGGAACTCGCTTCCATAGTTCATTTTCCGAGAATCTTACATTGTCAGCTCGTCAATTGTGTTGCACCTTTTCTTCTCAGGCATCCCGAGTCTGAGGTATCCTGACACCAATCAGATCTGAAATTCGGTCAGATATGATGGCTGGAACATATTCGCAAGAGTTATAACATTGGTCTTTAACCCGATAAGGTGCCATGCCTAGCACACCTGGCCGGAGGACCTAATGTTATAGTTTTCCTTTTTAGCAAGGTTATCTATTCTTCCATGAGAAATGGTAAGACTTATTCTACAAGTTGTTCCTGATGAATCCTTCGTGTATCCAAAGTTTGACCTTTGCTGGAAGACCATGTCAATGCTATCTCGAAGCATGTATGTGGTACTCCGATTTTCTACAAGAACATTTGAAGCCCAATGCTAAGTGTTCCCTGCTCAATTATCCAAACACCGTTGTATGGGTAATGTCATGAAATTTTTCTCCCCTTACCTAAAGGGTTTTCTACATTATATCATGTCATGGATATCGTGCTCTACTTATCATTGGGAAGGATATACCCCTGAAATATCTGATAATCATATTTTCCTTTCCATTATTTGATTTAACCTTTATGGTGATCATTATGGTCTAAGCAGCATTAATTCCCTGCTTATGTAAACCCCTCGTGTACAATTCTGTCAGTAAGACCCTGTTACTTTTGTTGATGACATTCCGGTAACCACCGATGGACGAGAACTTTGCCTATTGGTCCGCCTCGTTGCAACGAGCAGGAAAATGGTTCTCTTCGTCCCTCGCCCTTGGAACCAACGTTGTTGCCAACATAACTGACATGGTACTCTCTGACATGCCTTGCTACCATGACCGTGCAAGATGTCACTGCTCCTATTAAAAAAACCACATGGTGGTCCCATAACCCACAGTTCCACAGGATCGAAACCTAACTCTCCTGTACAACCCCTATTCCCAAAGTTATTCCTCGCGCGTGGCCTCGTATGTAATTCACGGGCCACCATCCTAGTGATCTATTCTGGTAACAGACGCAATATTCAATCTCGTTGCTTTGGACCCCTTTCGCATGTTGTTTCAGACATTGAACGATTGCCTATCCGTTTGAAAATTCTTAGGGTACCTTCTTACTTTACTCTCGATACTTTCTTAAGTATCCATTTGAGAGTTACTTTCTACCACATTCCCTGAGTTATCTGCTAGATAGTCAACCTTGTAATGTCCGTTCTTCCGAAGATACCCATTATCCTTTTTCGTAAGTACGATGGAACCCTCGAAGAAAGGACGACAACTTCATCATGATGCATTGGAATAAAGAATTGAAGACATCAACGAAAGGGATTAACTTCTTCAAGAAGAGCAACCACAACCGAGAAGATCCGTTAGAATCTCGTAACCTAATCTCTTCCCCCTTACTTCCGCTCCTAAATCTCGGGACGAGATTTCTTGTAGTGGAGGAGAATTGTGACTCCCGGATAATTAGGCTACAGAAGAACTCTGCTAATGATGCCACATCACCTCTGTTACTGTTGCTAATCCCTCGTTAGTTCAAAAACCGATTCAAAATTCAAATTCCAAATATGGCATACAACAAAAGTTTTCAAAAAATAAAACAAAAATGTTCGGTTTGTGCCAAATAATTCATAAGTAATATTGGTGGATAAACCAAGTCTTTATAAAAAGTTAAATGCACTTAACTAAATAAAATAGTAGCAAAACAATTATTTGAATGCTTTTAAATTAATAAACAAATGTTAAACTAGTTTATGTAATCACCAAACTTCGTAAGGCCGTGGGTTATTCAGAGACATTAATTTAGGAGCTATTGTTATATCTTACAAAACTAAAGAAATTAAAAGTAAAATAAAACAGAAAGGAAAAAATAAATAAAAGAAAATACAAAACAGAAACAGAAAATAAAATAAGAGGAGACCCCCCCCCTCTGGGCCACGGCCCAGCTGGCCTCTAGGCCAATCAGGCCGACTAGGTCGACCCACCCTCGC